>NW_028175337.1:0-167891 GCF_965226575.1 Pagrus pagrus
AGAGCGATAGGAGGCTGTTTTAGCACTGTACGAGGCTGAAAAGTGGCTTATGTGAAAAATGAGCTCAGAGCGAGAGCAGCCTGTTTTTGCACTAAGCTGCATTTCACTGAAAAAAGGTCTTTCAAACAGTTGAATGGAAAGTTTTACCTGGAATTTCATTCATTAAAGGTGAAAAGTGGCTTATGTCAAAAATGAGCGTTTCAGAGCGATTGGAGGCTGTTTTAGCACTGAAAAGTGGCTCATGTGAAAAATGAGCGTTTCAGAGCGAGAGCAGCCTGTTTTTGCACTAAGCTGCATTTCACTGAAAAAAGGTCTTTCAAACAGGTTTACTAGCCTGAACTGGTTGAATTTGGATCTTCTTCATGGCAAAGGAGTTTTTACCTGGAATTTCATTCATTAAAGGTGAAAAGTGGCTTATGTCAAAAATGAGCGTTTCAGAGCGATTGGAGGTGTTTTAGCGCTGAAAAGTGGCTTATGTGAAAAATGAGCGTTTCAGAGCGATTGGAGGCTGTTTTAGCACTGTACAGTCGCCTAAGGCTGAAAAGTGGCCATTTCACTGAAAAAGGTCTTTCAAACAGGTTTACTAGCCTGAACTGGTTGAATTTGGATCTTCTTCATGGCAAAGGAGTTTTTACCTGGAATTTCATTCATTAAAGGTGAAAAGTGGCTTATGTCAAAAATGAGCGTTTCAGAGCGATTGGAGGCTGTTTTAGCACTGTACAGTCGCCTAAGGCTGAAAAGTGGCTTATGTGTCCTGAACTGGTTGAATTTGGATCTTATTCATGGCAAAGGAGTTTTTACCTGGAATTTCATTCATTAAAGGTGAAAAGTGGCTTATGTCAAAAATGAGCGTTTCAGAGCGATTGGAGGCTGTTTTAGCGCTGAAAAGTGGCTTATGTGAAAAATGAGCGTTTCAGAGCGATTGGAGGCTGTTTTAGCGTTTTGCACTAAGCTGCATTTCACTGAAAAAAGGTCTTACAAACAGGTTTACTAGCCTGAACTTGTTGAATTTGGATCTTCTTCATGGCAAAGGAGTTTTCACCTGGAATTTAATTCATTAAGGCTGAAAAGTGGCTTATGTCAAAAATGAGCGTTTCAGAGCGATTGGAGGCTGTTTTAGCACTGTACAGTCGCCTAAGGCTGAAGCTGCATTTCACTGAAAAAAGGTCTTTCAAACAGGTTTACTAGCCTGAACTGGTTGAATTTGGATCTTATTCATGGCAAAGGAGTTTTTACCTGGAATTTCATTCATTAAAGGTGAAAAGTGGGTTATGTCAAAAATGAGCGTTTCAGAGCGATTGGAGGCTGTTTTAGCGCTGAAAAGTGGCTTATGTGAAAAATGAGCGTTTCAGAGCGATTGGAGGCTGTTTTAGCACTGTACAGTCGCCTAAGGCTGAAAAGTGGCTTATGTGAAAAATGAGCGTTTCAGAGCGAGAGCAGCCTGTTTTTGCACTAAGCTGCATTTCACTGAAAAAAGGTCTTTCAAACAGGTTTACTAGCCTGAACTGGTTGAATTTGGATCTTATTCATGGCAAAGGAGTTTTACCTGGAATTTCATTCATTAAAGGTGAAAAGTGGGTTATGTCAAAAATGAGCGTTTCAGAGCGATAGGAGGCTGTTTTAGCACTGTACAGTCTCCTAAGGCTGAAAAGTGGCTTATGTGAAAAATGAGCGTTTCAGAGCGAGAGCAGCCTGTTTTTGCAGTAAGCTGCATTTCACTGAAAAAAGGTCTTTCAAACAGGTTTACTAGCCTGAACTGGTTGAATTTGGTCTTTATTCATGGCAAAGGAGTTTTTACCTGGAATTTCATTCATTAAAGGTGAAAAGTGGGTTATGTCAAAAATGAGCGTTTCAGAGCGATTGGAGGCTGTTTTAGCGCTGAAAAGTGGCTTATGTGAAAAATGAGCGTTTCAGAGCGAGAGCAGCCTGTTTTTGCACTAAGCTGCATTTCACTGAAAAAAGGTCTTTCAAACAGGTTTACTAGCCTGAACTGGTTGAATTTGGATCTTATTCATGGCAAAGGAGTTTTTACCTGGAATTTCATTCATTAAAGGTGAAAAGTGGCTTATGTCAAAAATGAGCGTTTAAGAGCGATTGGAGGCTGTTTTAGCGCTGAAAAGTGGCTTATGTGAAAAATGAGCGTTTCAGAGCGATTGGAGGCTGTTTAGCACTGTACAGTCGCCTAAGGCTGAAAAGTGGCTTATGTGAAAAATGAGCGTTTCAGAGCGAGAGCAGCCTGTTTTTGCACTAAGCTGCATTTCACTGAAAAAAGGTCTTTCAAACAGGTTTACTAGCCTGAACTGGTTGAATTTGGATCTTATTCATGGCAAAGGAGTTTTTACCTGGAATTTCATTCATTAAAGGTGAAAAGTGGCTTATGTCAAAAATGAGCGTTTCAGAGCGATTGGATGCTGTTTTAGCACTGAAAAGTGGCTTATGTGAAAAATGAGCGTTTCAGAGCGAGAGCAGCCTGTTTTTGCACTAAGCTGCATTTCACTGAAAAAAGGTCTTTCAAACAGGTTTACTAGCCTGAACTGGTTGAATTTGGATCTTATTCATGGCAAAGGAGTTTTTACCTGGAATTTCATTCATTAAAGGTGAAAAGTGGCTTATGTCAAAAATGAGCGTTTCAGAGCGATTGGAGGCTGTTTTAGCACTGTACAGTCGCCTAAGGCTGAAAAGTGGCTTATGTGAAAAATGAGCGTTTCAAAGCGAGAGCAGCCTGTTTTTGCACTAAGCTGCATTTCACTGAAAAAAGGTCTTTCAAACAGGTTTACTAGCCTGAACTGGTTGAATTTGGATCTTATTCATGGCAAAGGAGTTTTTACCTGGAATTTCATTCATTAAAGGTGAAAAGTGGCTTATGTCAAAAATGAGCGTTTCAGAGCGATTGGAGGCTGTTTTAGCACTGAAAAGTGGCTCATGTGAAAAATGAGCGTTTCAGAGCGAGAGCAGCCTGTTTTTGCACTAAGCTGCATTTCACTGAAAAAAGGTCTTTCAAACAGGTTTACTAGCCTGAACTGGTTGAATTTGGATCTTCTTCATGGCAAAGGAGTTTTTACCTGGAATTTCATTCATTAAAGGTGAAAAGTGGCTTATGTCAAAAATGAGCGTTTCAGAGCGATTGGAGGCTGTTTTAGCGCTGAAAAGTGGCTTATGTGAAAAATGAGCGTTTCAGAGCGATTGGAGGCTGTTTTCGCACTGTACAGTCGCCTAAGGCTGAAAAGTGGCTTATGTGAAAAATGAGCGTTTCAGAGCGAGAGCAGCCTGTTTTTGCACTAAGCTGCATTTCACTGAAAAAAGGTCTTTCAAACAGGTTTACTAGCCTGAACTGGTTGAATTTGGATCTTCTTCATGGCAAAGGAGTTTTTACCTGGAATTTCATTCATTAAAGGTGAAAAGTGGCTTATGTCAAAAATGAGCGTTTCAGAGCGATTGGAGGCTGTTTTAGCACTGTACAGTCGCCTAAGGCTGAAAAGTGGCTTATGTGAAAAATGAGCGTTTCAGAGCGAGAGCAGCCTGTTTTTGCACTAAGCTGCATTTCACTGAAAAAAGGTCTTTCAAACAGGTTTACTAGCCTGAACTGGTTGAATTTGGATCTTATTCATGGCAAAGGAGTTTTTACCTGGAATTTCATTCATTAAAGGTGAAAAGTGGCTTATGTCAAAAATGAGCGTTTCAGAGCGATTGGAGGCTGTTTTAGCGCTGAAAAGTGGCTTATGTGAAAAATGAGCGTTTCAGAGCGATTGGAGGCTGTTTTAGCACTGTACAGTCGCCTAAGGCTGAAAAGTGGCTTATGTGAAAAATGAGCGTTTCAGAGCGAGAGCAGCCTGTTTTTGCACTAAGCTGCATTTCACTGAAAAAAGGTCTTTCAAACAGGTTTACTAGCCTGAACTGGTTGAATTTGGATCTTATTCATGGCAAAGGAGTTTTTACCTGGAATTTCATTCATTAAAGGTGAAAAGTGGGTTATGTCAAAAATGAGCGTTTCAGAGCGATAGGAGGCTGTTTTAGCACTGTACAGTCTCCTAAGGCTGAAAAGTGGCTTATGTGAAAAATGAGCGTTTCAGAGCGAGAGCAGCCTGTTTTTGCACTAAGCTGCATTTCACTGAAAAAAGGTCTTTCAAACAGGTTTACTAGCCTGAACTGGTTGAATTTGGATCTTATTCATGGCAAAGGAGTTTTTACCTGGAATTTCATTCATTAAAGGTGAAAAGTGGCTTATGTCAAAAATGAGCGTTTCAGAGCGATTGGAGGCTGTTTTAGCACTGAAAAGTGGCTCATGTGAAAAATGAGCGTTTCAGAGCGAGAGCAGCCTGTTTTTGCACTAAGCTGCATTTCACTGAAAAAAGGTCTTTCAAACAGGTTTACTAGCCTGAACTGGTTGAATTTGGATCTTCTTCATGGCAAAGGAGTTTTTACCTGGAATTTCATTCATTAAAGGTGAAAAGTGGCTTATGTCAAAAATGAGCGTTTCAGAGCGATTGGAGGCTGTTTTAGCGCTGAAAAGTGGCTTATGTGAAAAATGAGCGTTTCAGAGCGATTGGAGGCTGTTTTAGCACTGTACAGTCGCCTAAGGCTGAAAAGTGGCTTATGTGAAAAATGAGCGTTTCAGAGCGAGAGCAGCCTGTTTTTGCACTAAGCTGCATTTCACTGAAAAAAGGTCTTTCAAACAGGTTTACTAGCCTCAACTGGTTGAATTTGGATCTTCTTCATGGCAAAGGAGATTTTACCTGGAATTTCATTCATTAAAGGTGAAAAGTGGCTTATGTCAAAAATGAGCGTTTCAGAGCGATTGGAGGCTGTTTTAGCACTGTACAGTCGCCTAAGGCTGAAAAGTGGCTTATGTGAAAAATGAGCGTTTCAGAGCGAGAGCAGCCTGTTTTTGCACTAAGCTGCATTTCACTGAAAAAAGGTCTTTCAAACAGGTTTACTAGCCTGAACTGGTTGAATTTGGATCTTATTCATGGCAAAGGAGTTTTTACCTGGAATTTCATTCATTAAAGGTGAAAAGTGGCTTATGTCAAAAATGAGCGTTTCAGAGCGATTGGAGGCTGTTTTAGCGCTGAAA
Source organism: Pagrus pagrus (assembly GCF_965226575.1). Classification (NCBI taxonomy): domain Eukaryota; kingdom Metazoa; phylum Chordata; class Actinopteri; order Spariformes; family Sparidae; genus Pagrus; species Pagrus pagrus. The sequence goes on from NW_028175337.1 coordinate 5,072, forward strand.
AGTGGCTTATGTGAAAAATGAGCGTTTCAGAGCGATTGGAGGCTGTTTTAGCACTGTACAGTCGCCTAAGGCTGAAAAGTGGCTTATGTGAAAAATGAGCGTTTCAGAGCGAGAGCAGCCTGTTTTTGCACTAAGCTGCATTTCACTGAAAAAAGGTCTTACAAACAGGTTTACTAGCCTGAACTTGTTGAATTTGGATCTTCTTCATGGCAAAGGAGTTTTCACCTGGAATTTAATTCATTAAGGCTGAAAAGTGGCTTATGTCAAAAATGAGCGTTTCAGAGCGATTGGAGGCTGTTTTAGCACTGTACAGTCGCCTAAGGCTGAAAAGTGGCTTATGTGAAAAATGAGCGTTTCAGAGCGAGAGCAGCCTGTTTTTGCACTAAGCTGCATTTCACTGAAAAAAGGTCTTTCAAACAGGTTTACTAGCCTGAACTGGTTGAATTTGGATCTTATTCATGGCAAAGGAGTTTTTACCTGGAATTTCATTCATTAAAGGTGAAAAGTGGCTTATGTCAAAAATGAGCGTTTCAGAGCGATTGGAGGCTGTTTTAGCGCTGAAAAGTGGCTTATGTGAAAAATGAGCGTTTCAGAGCGATTGGAGGCTGTTTTAGCACTGTACAGTCGCCTAAGGCTGAAAAGTGGCTTATGTGAAAAATGAGCGTTTCAGAGCGAGAGCAGCCTGTTTTTGCACTAAGCTGCATTTCACTGAAAAAAGGTCTTTCAAACAGGTTTACTAGCCTCAACTGGTTGAATTTGGATCTTCTTCATGGCAAAGGAGTTTTTACCTGGAATTTAATTCATTAAGGGTGAAAAGTGGGTTATGTGAAAAATGAGCGTTTCAGAGCGAGAGCAGCCTGTTTTTGCACTAAGCTGCATTTCACTGAAAAAAGGTCTTTCAAACAGGTTTACTAGCCTGAACTGGTTGAATTTGGATCTTATTCATGGCAAAGGAGTTTTTACCTGGAATTTCATTCATTAAAGGTGAAAAGTGGGTTATGTCAAAAATGAGCGTTTCAGAGCGATAGGAGGCTGTTTTAGCACTGTACAGTCTCCTAAGGCTGAAAAGTGGCTTATGTGAAAAATGAGCGTTTCAGAGCGAGAGCAGCCTGTTTTTGCAGTAAGCTGCATTTCACTGAAAAAAGGTCTTTCAAACAGGTTTACTAGCCTGAACTGGTTGAATTTGGATCTTCTTCATGGCAAAGGAGTTTTTACCTGGAATTTCATTCATTAAAGGTGAAAAGTGGCTTATGTCAAAAATGAGCGTTTCAGAGCGATTGGAGGCTGTTTTAGCGCTGAAAAGTGCTTATGTGAAAAATGAGCGTTTCAGAGCGATTGGAGGCTGTTTTAGCACTGTACAGTCGCCTAAGGCTGAAAAGTGGCTTATGTGAAAAATGAGCGTTTCAGAGCGAGAGCAGCCTGTTTTTGCACTAAGCTGCATTTCACTGAAAAAAGGTCTTTCAAACAGGTTTACTAGCCTGAACTGGTTGAATTTGGATCTTCTTCATGGCAAAGGAGTTTTTACCTGGAATTTCATTCATTAAAGGTGAAAAGTGGCTTATGTCAAAAATGAGCGTTTCAGAGCGATTGGAGGCTGTTTTAGCACTGTACAGTCGCCTAAGGCTGAAAAGTGGCTTATGTGAAAAATGAGCGTTTCAGAGCGAGAGCAGCCTGTTTTTGCACTAAGCTGCATTTCACTGAAAAAAGGTCTTTCAAACAGGTTTACTAGCCTGAACTGGTTGAATTTGGATCTTATTCATGGCAAAGGAGTTTTTACCTGGAATTTCATTCATTAAAGGTGAAAAGTGGCTTATGTCAAAAATGAGCGTTTCAGAGCGATTGGAGGCTGTTTTAGCGCTGAAAAGTGGCTTATGTGAAAAATGAGCGTTTCAGAGCGATTGGAGGCTGTTTTAGCACTGTACAGTCGCCTAAGGCTGAAAAGTGGCTTATGTGAAAAATGAGCGTTTCAGAGCGAGAGCAGCCTGTTTTTGCACTAAGCTGCATTTCACTGAAAAAAGGTCTTACAAACAGGTTTACTAGCCTGAACTTGTTGAATTTGGATCTTCTTCATGGCAAAGGAGTTTTCACCTGGAATTTAATTCATTAAGGCTGAAAAGTGGCTTATGTCAAAAATGAGCGTTTCAGAGCGATTGGAGGCTGTTTTAGCACTGTACAGTCGCCTAAGGCTGAAAAGTGGCTTATGTGAAAAATGAGCGTTTCAGAGCGAGAGCAGCCTGTTTTTGCACTAAGCTGCATTTCACTGAAAAAAGGTCTTTCAAACAGGTTTACTAGCCTGAACTGGTTGAATTTGGATCTTATTCATGGCAAAGGAGTTTTTACCTGGAATTTCATTCATTAAAGGTGAAAAGTGGGTTATGTCAAAAATGAGCGTTTCAGAGCGATTGGAGGCTGTTTTAGCGCTGAAAAGTGGCTTATGTGAAAAATGAGCGTTTCAGAGCGATTGGAGGCTGTTTTAGCACTGTACAGTCGCCTAAGGCTGAAAAGTGGCTTATGTGAAAAATGAGCGTTTCAGAGCGAGAGCAGCCTGTTTTTGCACTAAGCTGCATTTCACTGAAAAAAGGTCTTTCAAACAGGTTTACTAGCCTCAACTGGTTGAATTTGGATCTTCTTCATGGCAAAGGAGTTTTTACCTGGAATTTAATTCATTAAGGGTGAAAAGTGGGTTATGTGAAAAATGAGCGTTTCAGAGCGAGAGCAGCCTGTTTTTGCACTAAGCTGCATTTCACTGAAAAAAGGTCTTTCAAACAGGTTTACTAGCCTGAACTGGTTGAATTTGGATCTTATTCATGGCAAAGGAGTTTTTACCTGGAATTTCATTCATTAAAGGTGAAAAGTGGGTTATGTCAAAAATGAGCGTTTCAGAGCGATAGGAGGCTGTTTTAGCACTGTACAGTCTCCTAAGGCTGAAAAGTGGCTTATGTGAAAAATGAGCGTTTCAGAGCGAGAGCAGCCTGTTTTTGCAGTAAGCTGCATTTCACTGAAAAAAGGTCTTTCAAACAGGTTTACTAGCCTGAACTGGTTGAATTTGGATCTTATTCATGGCAAAGGAGTTTTTACCTGGAATTTCATTCATTAAAGGTGAAAAGTGGGTTATGTCAAAAATGAGCGTTTCAGAGCGATTGGAGGCTGTTTTAGCGCTGAAAAGTGGCTTATGTGAAAAATGAGCGTTTCAGAGCGAGAGCAGCCTGTTTTTGCACTAAGCTGCATTTCACTGAAAAAAGGTCTTTCAAACAGGTTTACTAGCCTGAACTGGTTGAATTTGGATCTTATTCATGGCAAAGGAGTTTTTACCTGGAATTTCATTCATTAAAGGTGAAAAGTGGCTTATGTCAAAAATGAGCGTTTAAGAGCGATTGGAGGCTGTTTTAGCGCTGAAAAGTGGCTTATGTGAAAAATGAGCGTTTCAGAGCGATTGGAGGCTGTTTTAGCACTGTACAGTCGCCTAAGGCTGAAAAGTGGCTTATGTGAAAAATGAGCGTTTCAGAGCGAGAGCAGCCTGTTTTTGCACTAAGCTGCATTTCACTGAAAAAAGGTCTTTCAAACAGGTTTACTAGCCTGAACTGGTTGAATTTGGATCTTCTTCATGGCAAAGGAGTTTTTACCTGGAATTTCATTCATTAAAGGTGAAAAGTGGCTTATGTCAAAAATGAGCGTTTCAGAGCGATTGGATGCTGTTTTAGCACTGAAAAGTGGCTTATGTGAAAAATGAGCGTTTCAGAGCGAGAGCAGCCTGTTTTTGCACTAAGCTGCATTTCACTGAAAAAAGGTCTTTCAAACAGGTTTACTAGCCTGAACTGGTTGAATTTGGATCTTATTCATGGCAAAGGAGTTTTACCTGGAATTTCATTCATTAAAGGTGAAAAGTGGCTTATGTCAAAAATGAGCGTTTCAGAGCGATTGGAGGCTGTTTTAGCACTGTACAGTCGCCTAAGGCTGAAAAGTGGCTTATGTGAAAAATGAGCGTTTCAAAGCGAGAGCAGCCTGTTTTGCACTAAGCTGCATTTCACTGAAAAAAGGTCTTTCAAACAGGTTTACTAGCCTGAACTGGTTGAATTTGGATCTTATTCATGGCAAAGGAGTTTTTACCTGGAATTTCATTCATTAAAGGTGAAAAGTGGCTTATGTCAAAAATGAGCGTTTCAGAGCGATTGGAGGCTGTTTTAGCACTGTACAGTCGCCTAAGGCTGAAAAGTGGCTTATGTGAAAAATGAGCGTTTCAAAGCGAGAGCAGCCTGTTTTTGCACTAAGCTGCATTTCACTGAAAAAAGGTCTTTCAAACAGGTTTACTAGCCTGAACTTGTTGAATTTGGATCTTATTCATGGCAAAGGAGTTTTTACCTGGAATTTCATTCATTAAAGGTGAAAAGTGGGTTATGTCAAAAATGAGCGTTTCAGAGCGATAGGAGGCTGTTTTAGCACTGTACAGTCTCCTAAGGCTGAAAAGTGGCTTATGTGAAAAATGAGCGTTTCAGAGCGAGAGCAGCCTGTTTTTGCACTAAGCTGCATTTCACTGAAAAAAGGTCTTTCAAACAGGTTTACTAGCCTGAACTGGTTGAATTTGGATCTTCTTCATGGCAAAGGAGTTTTTACCTGGAATTTCATTCATTAAAGGTGAAAAGTGGCTTATGTCAAAAATGAGCGTTTCAGAGCGATTGGAGGCTGTTTTAGCGCTGAAAAGTGGCTTATGTGAAAAATGAGCGTTTCAGAGCGATTGGAGGCTGTTTTAGCACTGTACAGTCGCCTAAGGCTGAAAAGTGGCTTATGTGAAAAATGAGCGTTTCAGAGCGAGAGCAGCCTGTTTTGCACTAAGCTGCATTTCACTGAAAAAAGGTCTTTCAAACAGGTTTACTAGCCTGAACTTGTTGAATTTGGATCTTCTTCATGGCAAAGGAGTTTTTACCTGGAATTTCATTCATTAAAGGTGAAAAGTGGGTTATGTCAAAAATGAGCGTTTCAGAGCGATTGGAGGCTGTTTTAGCACTGAAAAGTGGCTTATGTGAAAAATGAGCGTTTCAGAGCGAGAGCAGCCTGTTTTTGCACTAAGCTGCATTTCACTGAAAAAAGGTCTTTCAAACAGGTTTACTAGCCTGAACTGGTTGAATTTGGATCTTCTTCATGGCAAAGAGTTTTTACCTGGAATTTCATTCATTAAAGGTGAAAAGTGGCTTATGTCAAAAATGAGCGTTTCAGAGCGATTGGAGGCTGTTTTAGCGCTGAAAAGTGGCTTATGTGAAAAATAAGCGTTTCAGAGCGATTGGAGGCTGTTTTAGCACTGTACAGTCGCCTAAGGCTGAAAAGTGGCTTATGTGAAAAATGAGCGTTTCAGAGCGAGAGCAGCCTGTTTTTGCACTAAGCTGCATTTCACTGAAAAAAGGTCTTTCAAACAGGTTTACTAGCCTCAACTGGTTGAATTTGGATCTTCTTCATGGCAAAGGAGATTTTACCTGGAATTTAATTCATTAAGGGTGAAAAGTGGGTTATGTGAAAAATGAGCGTTTCAGAGCGAGAGCAGCCTGTTTTTGCACTAAGCTGCATTTCACTGAAAAAAGGTCTTTCAAACAGGTTTACTAGCCTGAACTGGTTGAATTTGGATCTTATTCATGGCAAAGGAGTTTTTACCTGGAATTTCATTCATTAAAGGTGAAAAGTGGGTTATGTCAAAAATGAGCGTTTCAGAGCGATAGGAGGCTGTTTTAGCACTGTACAGTCTCCTAAGGCTGAAAAGTGGCTTATGTGAAAAATGAGCGTTTCAGAGCGAGAGCAGCCTGTTTTTGCACTAAGCTGCATTTCACTGAAAAAAGGTCTTTCAAACAGGTTTACTAGCCTGAACTGGTTGAATTTGGATCTTCTTCATGGCAAAGGAGTTTTTACCTGGAATTTCATTCATTAAAGGTGAAAAGTGGGTTATGTCAAAAATGAGCGTTTCAGAGCGATTGGAGGCTGTTTTAGCGCTGAAAAGTGGCTTATGTGAAAAATGAGCGTTTCAGAGCGAGAGCAGCCTGTTTTTGCACTAAGCTGCATTTCACTGAAAAAAGGTCTTTCAAACAGGTTTACTAGCCTGAACTGGTTGAATTTGGATCTTCTTCATGGCAAAGGAGTTTTTACCTGGAATTTCATTCATTAAAGGTGAAAAGTGGCTTATGTCAAAAATGAGCGTTTCAGAGCGATTGGAGGCTGTTTTAGCACTGTACAGTCGCCTAAGGCTGAAAAGTGGCTTATGTGAAAAATGAGCGTTTCAGAGCGAGAGCAGCCTGTTTTTGCACTAAGCTGCATTTCACTGAAAAAAGGTCTTTCAAACAGGTTTACTAGCCTGAACTGGTTGAATTTGGATCTTCTTCATGGCAAATGAGTTTTTACCTGGAATTTAATTCATTAAGGCTGAAAAGTGGGTTATGTCAAAAATGAGCGTTTCAGAGCGATAGGAGGCTGTTTTAGCACTGTACAGTCGCCTAAGGCTGAAAAGTGGCTTATGTGAAAAATGAGCGTTTCAGAGCGAGAGCAGCCTGTTTTTGCACTAAGCTGCATTTCACTGAAAAAAGGTCTTTCAAACAGGTTTACTAGCCTCAACTGGTTGAATTTGGATCTTCTTCATGGCAAAGGAGTTTTTACCTGGAATTTAATTCATTAAGGGTGAAAAGTGGGTTATGTGAAAAATGAGCGTTTCAGAGCGAGAGCAGCCTGTTTTTGCACTAAGCTACATTTCACTGAAAAAAGGTCTTTCAAACAGGTTTACTAGCCTGAACTGGTTGAATTTGGATCTTATTCATGGCAAAGGAGTTTTTACCTGGAATTTCATTCATTAAAGGTGAAAAGTGGCTTATGTCAAAAATGAGCGTTTCAGAGCGATTGGAGGCTGTTTTAGCACTGTACAGTCGCCTAAGGCTGAAAAGTGGCTTATGTGAAAAATGAGCGTTTCAGAGCGATTGGAGGCTGTTTTAGCACTGTACAGTCGCCTAAGGCTGAAAAGTGGCTTATGTGAAAAATGAGCGTTTCAGAGCGAGAGCAGCCTGTTTTTGCACTAAGCTGCATTTCACTGAAAAAAGGTCTTTCAAACAGGTTTACTAGCCTGAACTTGTTGAATTTGGATCTTCTTCATGGCAAAGGAGTTTTCACCTGGAATTTAATTCATTAAGGCTGAAAAGTGGGTTATGTCAAAAATGAGCGTTTCAGAGCGATTGGAGGCTGTTTTAGCACTGTACAGTCGCCTAAGGCTGAAAAGTGGCTTATGTGAAAAATGAGCGTTTCAGAGCGAGAGCAGCCTGTTTTTGCACTAAGCTGCATTTCACTGAAAAAAGGTCTTTCAAACAGGTTTACTAGCCTGAACTGGTTGAATTTGGATCTTATTCATGGCAAAGGAGTTTTTACCTGGAATTTCATTCATTAAAGGTGAAAAGTGGCTTATGTCAAAAATGAGCGTTTCAGAGCGATTGGAGGCTGTTTTAGCACTGTACAGTCGCCTAAGGCTGAAAAGTGGCTTATGTGAAAAATGAGCGTTTCAGAGCGAGAGCAGCCTGTTTTTGCACTAAGCTGCATTTCACTGAAAAAAGGTCTTTCAAACAGGTTTACTAGCCTGAACTGGTTGAATTTGGATCTTATTCATGGCAAAGGAGTTTTTACCTGGAATTTCATTCATTAAAGGTGAAAAGTGGGTTATGTCAAAAATGAGCGTTTCAGAGCGATAGGAGGCTGTTTTAGCACTGTACAGTCTCCTAAGGCTGAAAAGTGGCTTATGTGAAAAATGAGCGTTTCAGAGCGAGAGCAGCCTGTTTTTGCACTAAGCTGCATTTCACTGAAAAAAGGTCTTTCAAACAGGTTTACTAGCCTGAACTGGTTGAATTTGGATCTTATTCATGGCAAAGGAGTTTTTACCTGGAATTTCATTCATTAAAGGTGAAAAGTGGGTTATGTCAAAAATGAGCGTTTCAGAGCGATAGGAGGCTGTTTTAGCACTGTACAGTCTCCTAAGGCTGAAAAGTGGCTTATGTGAAAAATGAGCGTTTCAGAGCGAGAGCAGCCTGTTTTTGCACTAAGCTGCATTTCACTGAAAAAAGGTCTTTCAAACAGGTTTACTAGCCTGAACTGGTTGAATTTGGATCTTATTCATGGCAAAGGAGTTTTTACCTGGAATTTCATTCATTAAAGGTGAAAAGTGGGTTATGTCAAAAATGAGCGTTTCAGAGCGATTGGAGGCTGTTTTAGCGCTGAAAAGTGGCTTATGTGAAAAATGAGCGTTTCAGAGCGAGAGCAGCCTGTTTTTGCACTAAGCTGCATTTCACTGAAAAAAGGTCTTTCAAACAGGTTTACTAGCCTGAACTGGTTGAATTTGGATCTTCTTCATGGCAAAGGAGTTTTTACCTGGAATTTCATTCATTAAAGGTGAAAAGTGGCTTATGTCAAAAATGAGCGTTTCAGAGCGATTGGAGGCTGTTTTAGCGCTGAAAAGTGGCTTATGTGAAAAATGAGCGTTTCAGAGCGATTGGAGGCTGTTTTAGCACTGTACAGTCGCCTAAGGCTGAAAAGTGGCTTATGTGAAAAATGAGCGTTTCAGAGCGAGAGCAGCCTGTTTTTGCACTAAGCTGCATTTCACTGAAAAAAGGTCTTTCAAACAGGTTTACTAGCCTGAACTGGTTGAATTTGGATCTTCTTCATGGCAAAGGAGTTTTTACCTGGAATTTCATTCATTAAAGGTGAAAAGTGGCTTATGTCAAAAATGAGCGTTTCAGAGCGATTGGAGGCTGTTTTAGCACTGTACAGTCGCCTAAGGCTGAAAAGTGGCTTATGTGAAAAATGAGCGTTTCAGAGCGAGAGCAGCCTGTTTTTGCACTAAGCTGCATTTCACTGAAAAAAGGTCTTTCAAACAGGTTTACTATCCTGAACTGGTTGAATTTGGATCTTATTCATGGCAAAGGAGTTTTTACCTGGAATTTCATTCATTAAAGGTGAAAAGTGGCTTATGTCAAAAATGAGCGTTTCAGAGCGATTGGAGGCTGTTTTAGCACTGTACAGTCGCCTAAGGCTGAAAAGTGGCTTATGTGAAAAATGAGCGTTTCAGAGCGAGAGCAGCCTGTTTTTGCACTAAGCTGCATTTCACTGAAAAAAGGTCTTTCAAACAGGTTTACTAGCCTGAACTGGTTGAATTTGGATCTTATTCATGGCAAAGGAGTTTTTACCTGGAATTTCATTCATTAAAGGTGAAAAGTGGGTTATGTCAAAAATGAGCGTTTCAGAGCGAGAGCAGCCTGTTTTTGCACTAAGCTGCATTTCACTGAAAAAAGGTCTTTCAAACAGGTTTACTAGCCTGAACTGGTTGAATTTGGATCTTCTTCATGGCAAAGGAGTTTTTACCTGGAATTTCATTCATTAAAGGTGAAAAGTGGCTTATGTCAAAAAAGAGCGTTTCAGAGCGATTGGAGGCTGTTTTAGCGCTGAAAAGTGGCTTATGTGAAAAATGAGCGTTTCAGAGCGATTGGAGGCTGTTTTAGCACTGTACAGTCGCCTAAGGCTGAAAAGTGGCTTATGTGAAAAATGAGCGTTTCAGAGCGAGAGCAGCCTGTTTTTGCACTAAGCTGCATTTCACTGAAAAAAGGTCTTTCAAACAGGTTTACTAGCCTGAACTTGTTGAATTTGGATCTTCTTCATGGCAAAGGAGTTTTCACCTGGAATTTAATTCATTAAGGCTGAAAAGTGGCTTATGTCAAAAATGAGCGTTTCAGAGCGATTGGAGGCTGTTTTAGCACTGTACAGTCGCCTAAGGCTGAAAAGTGGCTTATGTGAAAAATGAGCGTTTCAGAGCGAGAGCAGCCTGTTTTTGCACTAAGCTGCATTTCACTGAAAAAAGGTCTTTCAAACAGGTTTACTAGCCTGAACTGGTTGAATTTGGATCTTCTTCATTGCAAAGGAGTTTTTACCTGGAATTTCATTCATTAAAGGTGAAAAGTGGCTTATGTCAAAAATGAGCGTTTCAGAGCGATTGGAGGCTGTTTTAGCACTGTACAGTCGCCTAAGGCTGAAAAGTGGCTTATGTGAAAAATGAGCGTTTCAGAGCGAGAGCAGCCTGTTTTTGCACTAAGCTGCATTTCACTGAAAAAAGGTCTTTCAAACAGGTTTACTAGCCTGAACTGGTTGAATTTGGATCTTCTTCATGGCAAAGGAGTTTTTACCTGGAATTTCATTCATTAAAGGTGAAAAGTGGCTTATGTCAAAAATGAGCGTTTCAGAGCGATTGGAGGCTGTTTTAGCACTGTACAGTCGCCTAAGGCTGAAAAGTGGCTTATGTGAAAAATGAGCGTTTCAGAGCGAGAGCAGCCTGTTTTTGCACTAAGCTGCATTTCACTGAAAAAAGGTCTTTCAAACAGGTTTACTAGCCTCAACTGGTTGAATTTGGATCTTCTTCATGGCAAAGGAGATTTTACCTGGAATTTAATTCATTAAGGGTGAAAAGTGGGTTATGTGAAAAATGAGTGTTTCAGAGCGAGAGCAGCCTGTTTTTGCACTAAGCTGCATTTCACTGAAAAAAGGTCTTTCAAACAGGTTTACTAGCCTGAACTGGTTGAATTTGGATCTTATTCATGGCAAAGGAGTTTTTACCTGGAATTTCATTCATTAAAGGTGAAAAGTGGCTTATGTCAAAAATGAGCGTTTCAGAGCGATTGGAGGCTGTTTTAGCACTGTACAGTCGCCTAAGGCTGAAAAGTGGCTTATGTGAAAAATGAGCGTTTCAGAGCGAGAGCAGCCTGTTTTTGCACTAAGCTGCATTTCATTGAAAAAAGGTCTTTCAAACAGGTTTACTAGCCTGAACTGGTTGAATTTGGATCTTATTCATGGCAAAGGAGTTTTTACCTGGAATTTCATTCATTAAAGGTGAAAAGTGGGTTATGTCAAAAATGAGCGTTTCAGAGCGATAGGAGGCTGTTTTAGCACTGTACAGTCTCCTAAGGCTGAAAAGTGGCTTATGTGAAAAATGAGCGTTTCAGAGCGAGAGCAGCCTGTTTTTGCACTAAGCTGCATTTCACTGAAAAAAGGTCTTTCAAACAGGTTTACTAGCCTGAACTGGTTGAATTTGGATCTTATTCATGGCAAAGGAGTTTTTACCTGGAATTTCATTCATTAAAGGTGAAAAGTGGGTTATGTCAAAAATGAGCGTTTCAGAGCGATTGGAGGCTGTTTTAGCGCTGAAAAGTGGCTTATGTGAAAAATGAGCGTTTCAGAGCGAGAGCAGCCTGTTTTTGCACTAAGCTGCATTTCACTGAAAAAAGGTCTTTCAAACAGGTTTACTAGCCTGAACTGGTTGAATTTGGATCTTCTTCATGGCAAAGGAGTTTTTACCTGGAATTTCATTCATTAAAGGTGAAAAGTGGCTTATGTCAAAAATGAGCGTTTCAGAGCGATTGGAGGCTGTTTTAGCGCTGAAAAGTGGCTTATGTGAAAAATGAGCGTTTCAGAGCGATTGGAGGCTGTTTTAGCACTGTACAGTCGCCTAAGGCTGAAAAGTGGCTTATGTGAAAAATGAGCGTTTCAGAGCGAGAGCAGCCTGTTTTTGCACTAAGCTGCATTTCACTGAAAAAAGGTCTTTCAAACAGGTTTACTAGCCTGAACTTGTTGAATTTGGATCTTCTTCATGGCAAAGGAGTTTTCACCTGGAATTTAATTCATTAAGGCTGAAAAGTGGCTTATGTCAAAAATGAGCGTTTCAGAGCGATTGGAGGCTGTTTTAGCACTGTACAGTCGCCTAAGGCTGAAAAGTGGCTTATGTGAAAAATGAGCGTTTCAGAGCGAGAGCAGCCTGTTTTTGCACTAAGCTGCATTTCACTGAAAAAAGGTCTTTCAAACAGGTTTACTAGCCTGAACTTGTTGAATTTGGATCTTCTTCATGGCAAAGGAGTTTTCACCTGGAATTTAATTCATTAAGGCTGAAAAGTGGGTTATGTCAAAAATGAGCGTTTCAGAGCGATTGGAGGCTGTTTTAGCACTGTACAGTCGCCTAAGGCTGAAAAGTGGCTTATGTGAAAAATGAGCGTTTCAGAGCGAGAGCAGCCTGTTTTTGCACTAAGCTGCATTTCACTGAAAAAAGGTCTTTCAAACAGGTTTACTAGCCTGAACTGGTTGAATTTGGATCTTCTTCATGGCAAAGGAGTTTTTACCTGGAATTTCATTCATTAAAGGTGAAAAGTGGCTTATGTCAAAAATGAGCGTTTCAGAGCGATTGGAGGCTGTTTTAGCACTGTACAGTCGCCTAAGGCTGAAAAGTGGCTTATGTGAAAAATGAGCGTTTCAGAGCGAGAGCAGCCTGTTTTTGCACTAAGCTGCATTTCACTGAAAAAAGGTCTTTCAAACAGGTTTACTATCCTGAACTGGTTGAATTTGGATCTTATTCATGGCAAAGGAGTTTTTACCTGGAATTTCATTCATTAAAGGTGAAAAGTGGCTTATGTCAAAAATGAGCGTTTCAGAGCGATTGGAGGCTGTTTTAGCACTGTACAGTCGCCTAAGGCTGAAAAGTGGCTTATGTGAAAAATGAGCGTTTCAGAGCGAGAGCAGCCTGTTTTTGCACTAAGCTGCATTTCACTGAAAAAAGGTCTTTCAAACAGGTTTACTAGCCTCAACTGGTTGAATTTGGATCTTATTCATGGCAAAGGAGTTTTTACCTGGAATTTCATTCATTAAAGGTGAAAAGTGGGTTATGTCAAAAATGAGCGTTTCAGAGCGAGAGCAGCCTGTTTTTGCACTAAGCTGCATTTCACTGAAAAAAGGTCTTTCAAACAGGTTTACTAGCCTGAACTGGTTGAATTTGGATCTTATTCATGGCAAAGGAGTTTTTACCTGGAATTTCATTCATTAAAGGTGAAAAGTGGGTTATGTCAAAAATGAGCGTTTCAGAGCGATTGGAGGCTGTTTTAGCGCTGAAAAGTGGCTTCTGTGAAAAATGAGCGTTTCAGAGCGAGAGCAGCCTGTTTTTGCACTAAGCTGCATTTCACTGAAAAAAGGTCTTTCAAACAGGTTTACTAGCCTGAACTGGTTGAATTTGGATCTTCTTCATGGCAAAGGAGTTTTTACCTGGAATTTCATTCATTAAAGGTGAAAAGTGGCTTATGTCAAAAAAGAGCGTTTCAGAGCGATTGGAGGCTGTTTTAGCGCTGAAAAGTGGCTTATGTGAAAAATGAGCGTTTCAGAGCGATTGGAGGCTGTTTTAGCACTGTACAGTCGCCTAAGGCTGAAAAGTGGCTTATGTGAAAAATGAGCGTTTCAGAGCGAGAGCAGCCTGTTTTTGCACTAAGCTGCATTTCACTGAAAAAAGGTCTTTCAAACAGGTTTACTAGCCTGAACTTGTTGAATTTGGATCTTCTTCATGGCAAAGGAGTTTTCACCTGGAATTTAATTCATTAAGGCTGAAAAGTGGCTTATGTCAAAAATGAGCGTTTCAGAGCGATTGGAGGCTGTTTTAGCACTGAAAAGTGGCTTATGTGAAAAATGAGCGTTTCAGAGCGAGAGCAGCCTGTTTTTGCACTAAGCTGCATTTCACTGAAAAAAGGTCTTTCAAACAGGTTTACTAGCCTGAACTGGTTGAATTTGGATCTTATTCATGGCAAAGGAGTTTTTACCTGGAATTTCATTCATTAAAGGTGAAAAGTGGCTTATGTCAAAAATGAGCGTTTCAGAGCGATTGGAGGCTGTTTTAGCACTGTACAGTCGCCTAAGGCTGAAAAGTGGCTTATGTGAAAAATGAGCGTTTCAGAGCGAGAGCAGCCTGTTTTTGCACTAAGCTGCATTTCACTGAAAAAAGGTCTTTCAAACAGGTTTACTAGCCTGAACTGGTTGAATTTGGATCTTCTTCATGGCAAAGGAGTTTTTACCTGGAATTTCATTCATTAAAGGTGAAAAGTGGCTTATGTCAAAAATGAGCGTTTCAGAGCGATTGGAGGCTGTTTTAGCGCTGAAAAGTGGCTTATGTGAAAAATGAGCGTTTCAGAGCGATTGGAGGCTGTTTTAGCACTGTACAGTCGCCTAAGGCTGAAAAGTGGCTTATGTGAAAAATGAGCGTTTCAGAGCGAGAGCAGCCTGTTTTTGCACTAAGCTGCATTTCACTGAAAAAAGGTCTTTCAAACAGGTTTACTAGCCTGAACTGGTTGAATTTGGATCTTCTTCATGGCAAAGGAGTTTTTACCTGGAATTTCATTCATTAAAGGTGAAAAGTGGCTTATGTCAAAAATGAGCGTTTCAGAGCGATTGGAGGCTGTTTTAGCACTGTACAGTCGCCTAAGGCTGAAAAGTGGCTTATGTGAAAAATGAGCGTTTCAGAGCGAGAGCAGCCTGTTTTTGCACTAAGCTGCATTTCACTGAAAAAAGGTCTTTCAAACAGGTTTACTATCCTGAACTGGTTGAATTTGGATCTTATTCATGGCAAAGGAGTTTTTACCTGGAATTTCATTCATTAAAGGTGAAAAGTGGCTTATGTCAAAAATGAGCGTTTCAGAGCGATTGGAGGCTGTTTTAGCACTGTACAGTCGCCTAAGGCTGAAAAGTGGCTTATGTGAAAAATGAGCGTTTCAGAGCGAGAGCAGCCTGTTTTTGCACTAAGCTGCATTTCACTGAAAAAAGGTCTTTCAAACAGGTTTACTAGCCTGAACTGGTTGAATTTGGATCTTATTCATGGCAAAGGAGTTTTTACCTGGAATTTCATTCATTAAAGGTGAAAAGTGGGTTATGTCAAAAATGAGCGTTTCAGAGCGAGAGCAGCCTGTTTTTGCACTAAGCTGCATTTCACTGAAAAAAGGTCTTTCAAACAGGTTTACTAGCCTGAACTGGTTGAATTTGGATCTTATTCATGGCAAAGGAGTTTTTACCTGGAATTTCATTCATTAAAGGTGAAAAGTGGCTTATGTCAAAAATGAGCGTTTCAGAGCGATTGGAGGCTGTTTTAGCGCTGAAAAGTGGCTTATGTGAAAAATGAGCGTTTCAGAGCGATTGGAGGCTGTTTTAGCACTGTACAGTCGCCTAAGGCTGAAAAGTGGCTTATGTGAAAAATGAGCGTTTCAGAGCGAGAGCAGCCTGTTTTTGCACTAAACTGCATTTCACTGAAAAAAGGTCTTTCAAACAGGTTTACTAGCCTGAACTTGTTGAATTTGGATCTTCTTCATGGCAAAGGAGTTTTCACCTGGAATTTAATTCATTAAGGCTGAAAAGTGGGTTATGTCAAAAATGAGCGTTTCAGAGCGATTGGAGGCTGTTTTAGCACTGTACAGTCGCCTAAGGCTGAAAAGTGGCTTATGTGAAAAATGAGCGTTTCAGAGCGAGAGCAGCCTGTTTTTGCACTAAGCTGCATTTCACTGAAAAAAGGTCTTTCAAACAGGTTTACTAGCCTGAACTTGTTGAATTTGGATCTTCTTCATGGCAAAGGAGTTTTCACCTGGAATTTAATTCATTAAGGCTGAAAAGTGGGTTATGTCAAAAATGAGCGTTTCAGAGCGATTGGAGGCTGTTTTAGCACTGTACAGTCGCCTAAGGCTGAAAAGTGGCTTATGTGAAAAATGAGCGTTTCAGAGCGAGAGCAGCCTGTTTTTGCACTAAGCTGCATTTCACTGAAAAAAGGTCTTTCAAACAGGTTTACTAGCCTGAACTGGTTGAATTTGGATCTTCTTCATGGCAAAGGAGTTTTTACCTGGAATTTCATTCATTAAAGGTGAAAAGTGGCTTATGTAAAAAATGAGCGTTTCAGAGCGATTGGAGGCTGTTTTAGCACTGTACAGTCGCCTAAGGCTGAAAAGTGGCTTATGTGAAAAATGAGCGTTTCAGAGCGAGAGCAGCCTGTTTTTGCACTAAGCTGCATTTCACTGAAAAAAGGTCTTTCAAACAGGTTTACTATCCTGAACTGGTTGAATTTGGATCTTATTCATGGCAAAGGAGTTTTTACCTGGAATTTCATTCATTAAAGGTGAAAAGTGGCTTATGTCAAAAATGAGCGTTTCAGAGCGATTGGAGGCTGTTTTAGCACTGTACAGTCGCCTAAGGCTGAAAAGTGGCTTATGTGAAAAATGAGCGTTTCAGAGCGAGAGCAGCCTGTTTTTGCACTAAGCTGCATTTCACTGAAAAAAGGTCTTTCAAACAGGTTTACTAGCCTGAACTGGTTGAATTTGGATCTTATTCATGGCAAAGGAGTTTTTACCTGGAATTTCATTCATTAAAGGTGAAAAGTGGGTTATGTCAAAAATGAGCGTTTCAGAGCGAGAGCAGCCTGTTTTTGCACTAAGCTGCATTTCACTGAAAAAAGGTCTTTCAAACAGGTTTACTAGCCTGAACTGGTTGAATTTGGATCTTATTCATGGCAAAGGAGTTTTTACCTGGAATTTCATTCATTAAAGGTGAAAAGTGGGTTATGTCAAAAATGAGCGTTTCAGAGCGATTGGAGGCTGTTTTAGCGCTGAAAAGTGGCTTCTGTGAAAAATGAGCGTTTCAGAGCGAGAGCAGCCTGTTTTTGCACTAAGCTGCATTTCACTGAAAAAAGGTCTTTCAAACAGGTTTACTAGCCTGAACTGGTTGAATTTGGATCTTCTTCATGGCAAAGGAGTTTTTACCTGGAATTTCATTCATTAAAGGTGAAAAGTGGCTTATGTCAAAAAAGAGCGTTTCAGAGCGATTGGAGGCTGTTTTAGCGCTGAAAAGTGGCTTATGTGAAAAATGAGCGTTTCAGAGCGATTGGAGGCTGTTTTAGCACTGTACAGTCGCCTAAGGCTGAAAAGTGGCTTATGTGAAAAATGAGCGTTTCAGAGCGAGAGCAGCCTGTTTTTGCACTAAGCTGCATTTCACTGAAAAAAGGTCTTTCAAACAGGTTTACTAGCCTGAACTGGTTGAATTTGGATCTTCTTCATGGCAAAGGAGTTTTCACCTGGAATTTAATTCATTAAGGCTGAAAAGTGGCTTATGTCAAAAATGAGCGTTTCAGAGCGATTGGAGGCTGTTTTAGCACTGTACAGTCGCCTAAGGCTGAAAAGTGGCTTATGTGAAAAATGAGCGTTTCAGAGCGAGAGCAGCCTGTTTTTGCACTAAGCTGCATTTCACTGAAAAAAGGTCTTTCAAACAGGTTTACTAGCCTGAACTGGTTGAATTTGGATCTTCTTCATTGCAAAGGAGTTTTTACCTGGAATTTCATTCATTAAAGGTGAAAAGTGGCTTATGTCAAAAATGAGCGTTTCAGAGCGATTGGAGGCTGTTTTAGCACTGTACAGTCGCCTAAGGCTGAAAAGTGGCTTATGTGAAAAATGAGCGTTTCAGAGCGAGAGCAGCCTGTTTTTGCACTAAGCTGCATTTCACTGAAAAAAGGTCTTTCAAACAGGTTTACTAGCCTGAACTTGTTGAATTTGGATCTTCTTCATGGCAAAGGAGTTTTCACCTGGAATTTAATTCATTAAGGCTGAAAAGTGGGTTATGTCAAAAATGAGCGTTTCAGAGCGATTGGAGGCTGTTTTAGCGCTGAAAAGTGGCTTATGTGAAAAATGAGCGTTTCAGAGCGATTGGAGGCTGTTTTAGCACTGTACAGTCGCCTAAGGCTGAAAAGTGGCTTATGTGAAAAATGAGCGTTTCAGAGC
The DNA here is from genome assembly GCF_965226575.1 of Pagrus pagrus. Lineage (NCBI taxonomy): Eukaryota > Metazoa > Chordata > Actinopteri > Spariformes > Sparidae > Pagrus > Pagrus pagrus. The sequence goes on from NW_028175337.1 coordinate 22,672, forward strand.
GAGAGCAGCCTGTTTTTGCACTAAGCTGCATTTCACTGAAAAAAGGTCTTTCAAACAGGTTTACTAGCCTCAACTGGTTGAATTTGGATCTTCTTCATGGCAAAGGAGATTTTACCTGGAATTTGATTCATTAAGGGTGAAAAGTGGGTTATGTGAAAAATGAGCGTTTCAGAGCGAGAGCAGCCTGTTTTTGCACTAAGCTGCATTTCACTGAAAAAAGGTCTTTCAAACAGGTTTACTAGCCTGAACTGGTTGAATTTGGATCTTATTCATCGCAAAGGAGTTTTTACCTGGAATTTCATTCATTAAAGGTGAAAAGTGGCTTATGTCAAAAATGAGCGTTTCAGAGCGATTGGAGGCTGTTTTAGCACTGTACAGTCGCCTAAGGCTGAAAAGTGGCTTATGTGAAAAATTAGCGTTTCAGAGCGAGAGCAGCCTGTTTTTGCACTAAGCTGCATTTCACTGAAAAAAGGTCTTTCAAACAGGTTTACTAGCCTGAACTGGTTGAATTTGGATCTTATTCATGGCAAAGGAGTTTTTACCTGGAATTTCATTCATTAAAGGTGAAAAGTGGGTTATGTCAAAAATGAGCGTTTCAGAGCGATAGGAGGCTGTTTTAGCACTGTACAGTCTCCTAAGGCTGAAAAGTGGCTTATGTGAAAAATGAGCGTTTCAGAGCGAGAGCAGCCTGTTTTTGCACTAAGCTGCATTTCACTGAAAAAAGGTCTTTCAAACAGGTTTACTAGCCTGAACTGGTTGAATTTGGATCTTATTCATGGCAAAGGAGTTTTTACCTGGAATTTCATTCATTAAAGGTGAAAAGTGGGTTATGTCAAAAATGAGCGTTTCAGAGCGATTGGAGGCTGTTTTAGCGCTGAAAAGTGGCTTATGTGAAAAATGAGCGTTTCAGAGCGAGAGCAGCCTGTTTTTGCACTAAGCTGTATTTCACTGAAAAAAGGTCTTTCAAACAGGTTTACTAGCCTGAACTGGTTGAATTTGGATCTTCTTCATGGCAAAGGAGTTTTTACCTGGAATTTCATTCATTAAAGGTGAAAAGTGGCTTATGTCAAAAATGAGCGTTTCAGAGCGATTGGAGGCTGTTTTAGCGCTGAAAAGTGGCTTATGTGAAAAATGAGCGTTTCAGAGCGATTGGAGGCTGTTTTAGCACTGTACAGTCGCCTAAGGCTGAAAAGTGGCTTATGTGAAAAATGAGCGTTTCAGAGCGAGAGCAGCCTGTTTTTGCACTAAGCTGCATTTCACTGAAAAAAGGTCTTTCAAACAGGTTTACTAGCCTGAACTGGTTGAATTTGGATCTTCTTCATGGCAAAGGAGTTTTTACCTGGAATTTCATTCATTAAAGGTGAAAAGTGGCTTATGTCAAAAATGAGCGTTTCAGAGCGATTGGAGGCTGTTTTAGCACTGTACAGTCGCCTAAGGCTGAAAAGTGGCTTATGTGAAAAATGAGCGTTTCAGAGCGAGAGCAGCCTGTTTTTGCACTAAGCTGCATTTCACTGAAAAAAGGTCTTTCAAACAGGTTTACTAGCCTGAACTGGTTGAATTTGGATCTTATTCATGGCAAAGGAGTTTTTACCTGGAATTTCATTCATTAAAGGTGAAAAGTGGGTTATGTCAAAAATGAGCGTTTCAGAGCGAGAGCAGCCTGTTTTTGCACTAAGCTGCATTTCACTGAAAAAAGGTCTTTCAAACAGGTTTACTAGCCTGAACTGGTTGAATTTGGATCTTATTCATGGCAAAGGAGTTTTTACCTGGAATTTCATTCATTAAAGGTGAAAAGTGGGTTATGTCAAAAATGAGCGTTTCAGAGCGATTGGAGGCTGTTTTAGCACTGTACAGTCGCCTAAGGCTGAAAAGTGGCTTATGTGAAAAATGAGCGTTTCAGAGCGAGAGCAGCCTGTTTTTGCACTAAGCTGCATTTCACTGAAAAAAGGTCTTTCAAACAGGTTTACTAGCCTCAACTGGTTGAATTTGGATCTTCTTCATGGCAAAGGAGTTTTTACCTGGAATTTAATTCATTAAGGGTGAAAAGTGGGTTATTTGAAAAATGAGCGTTTCAGAGCGAGAGCAGCCTGTTTTTGCACTAAGCTGCATTTCACTGAAAAAAGGTCTTTCAAACAGGTTTACTAGCCTGAACTGGTTGAATTTGGATCTTATTCATGGCAAAGGAGTTTTTACCTGGAATTTCATTCATTAAAGGTGAAAAGTGGGTTATGTCAAAAATGAGCGTTTCAGAGCGATTGGAGGCTGTTTTAGCACTGTACAGTCGCCTAAGGCTGAAAAGTGGCTTATGTGAAAAATGAGCGTTTCAGAGCGAGAGCAGCCTGTTTTTGCACTAAGCTGCATTTCACTGAAAAAAGGTCTTTCAAACAGGTTTACTAGCCTCAACTGGTTGAATTTGGATCTTCTTCATGGCAAAGGAGTTTTTACCTGGAATTTAATTCATTAAGGGTGAAAAGTGGGTTATTTGAAAAATGAGCGTTTCAGAGCGAGAGCAGCCTGTTTTTGCACTAAGCTGCATTTCACTGAAAAAAGGTCTTTCAAACAGGTTTACTAGCCTGAACTGGTTGAATTTGGATCTTATTCATGGCAAAGGAGTTTTTACCTGGAATTTCATTCATTAAAGGTGAAAAGTGGCTTATGTCAAAAATGAGCGTTTCAGAGCGATTGGAGGCTGTTTTAGCGCTGAAAAGTGGCTTATGTGAAAAATGAGCGTTTCAGAGCGAGAGCAGCCTGTTTTTGTACTAAGCTGCATTTCACTGAAAAAAGGTCTTTCAAACAGGTTTACTAGCCTCAACTGGTTGAATTTGGATCTTCTTCATGGCAAAGGAGTTTTTACCTGGAATTTAATTCATTAAGGGTGAAAAGTGGGTTATGTGAAAAATGAGCGTTTCAGAGCGAGAGCAGCCTGTTTTTGCACTAAGCTGCATTTCACTGAAAAAAGGTCTTTCAAACAGGTTTACTAGCCTGAACTGGTTGAATTTGGATCTTATTCATGGCAAAGGAGTTTTTACCTGGAATTTCATTCATTAAAGGTGAAAAGTGGCTTATGTCAAAAATGAGCGTTTCAGAGCGATTGGAGGCTGTTTTAGCACTGTACAGTCGCCTAAGGCTGAAAAGTGGCTTATGTGAAAAATGAGCGTTTCAGAGCGATTGGAGGCTGTTTTAGCACTGTACAGTCGCCTAAGGCTGAAAAGTGGCTTATGTGAAAAATGAGCGTTTCAGAGCGAGAGCAGCCTGTTTTTGCACTAAGCTGCATTTCACTGAAAAAAGGTCTTTCAAACAGGTTTACTAGCCTGAACTTGTTGAATTTGGATCTTCTTCATGGCAAAGGAGTTTTCACCTGGAATTTAATTCATTAAGGCTGAAAAGTGGGTTATGTCAAAAATGAGCGTTTCAGAGCGATTGGAGGCTGTTTTAGCGCTGAAAAGTGGCTTATGTGAAAAATGAGCGTTTCAGAGCGATTGGAGGCTGTTTTAGCACTGTACAGTCGCCTAAGGCTGAAAAGTGGCTTATGTGAAAAATGAGCGTTTCAGAGCGAGAGCAGCCTGTTTTTGCACTAAGCTGCATTTCACTGAAAAAAGGTCTTTCAAACAGGTTTACTAGCCTGAACTTGTTGAATTTGGATCTTCTTCATGGCAAATGAGTTTTCACCTGGAATTTAATTCATTAAGGCTGAAAAGTGGGTTATGTCAAAAATGAGCGTTTCAGAGCGATTGGAGGCTGTTTTAGCACTGTACAGTCGCCTAAGGCTGAAAAGTGGCTTATGTGAAAAATGAGCGTTTCAGAGCGAGAGCAGCCTGTTTTTGCACTAAGCTGCATTTCACTGAAAAAAGGTCTTTCAAACAGGTTTACTAGCCTGAACTGGTTGAATTTGGATCTTCTTCATGGCAAAGGAGTTTTTACCTGGAATTTCATTCATTAAAGGTGAAAAGTGGCTTATGTCAAAAATGAGCGTTTCAGAGCGATTGGAGGCTGTTTTAGCGCTGAAAAGTGGCTTATGTGAAAAATGAGCGTTTCAGAGCGAGAGCAGCCTGTTTTTGCACTAAGCTGCATTTCACTGAAAAAAGGTCTTTCAAACAGGTTTACTAGCCTGAACTGGTTGAATTTGGATCTTCTTCATGGCAAAGGAGTTTTTACCTGGAATTTCATTCATTAAAGGTGAAAAGTGGCTTATGTCAAAAATGAGCGTTTCAGAGCGATTGGAGGCTGTTTTAGCACTGTACAGTCGCCTAAGGCTGAAAAGTGGCTTATGTGAAAAATGAGCGTTTCAGAGCGAGAGCAGCCTGTTTTTGCACTAAGCTGCATTTCACTGAAAAAAGGTCTTTCAAACAGGTTTACTAGCCTGAACTGGTTGAATTTGGATCTTCTTCATGGCAAATGAGTTTTTACCTGGAATTTAATTCATTAAGGCTGAAAAGTGGGTTATGTCAAAAATGAGCGTTTCAGAGCGATAGGAGGCTGTTTTAGCACTGTACAGTCGCCTAAGGCTGAAAAGTGGCTTATGTGAAAAATGAGCGTTTCAGAGCGAGAGGAGGCTGTTTTTGCACTAAGCTGCATTTCACTGAAAAAAGGTCTTTCAACCAGGTTTACTAGCCTGAACTGGATGAATTTGGATCTTCTTCATGGCAAAGGAGTTTTTACCTGGAATTTCATTCATTAAAGGTGAAAAGTGGCTTATGTCAAAAATGAGCGTTTCAGAGCGATTGGAGGCTGTTTTAGCGCTGAAAAGTGGCTTATGTGAAAAATGAGCGTTTCAGAGCGAGAGCAGCCTGTTTTTGTACTAAGCTGCATTTCACTGAAAAAAGGTCTTTCAAACAGGTTTACTAGCCTCAACTGGTTGAATTTGGATCTTCTTCATGGCAAAGGAGTTTTTACCTGGAATTTAATTCATTAAGGGTGAAAAGTGGGTTATGTGAAAAATGAGCGTTTCAGAGCGAGAGCAGCCTGTTTTTGCACTAAGCTGCATTTCACTGAAAAAAGGTCTTTCAAACAGGTTTACTAGCCTGAACTGGTTGAATTTGGATCTTATTCATGGCAAAGGAGTTTTTACCTGGAATTTCATTCATTAAAGGTGAAAAGTGGCTTATGTCAAAAATGAGCGTTTCAGAGCGATTGGAGGCTGTTTTAGCACTGTACAGTCGCCTAAGGCTGAAAAGTGGCTTATGTGAAAAATGAGCGTTTCAGAGCGATTGGAGGCTGTTTTAGCACTGTACAGTCGCCTAAGGCTGAAAAGTGGCTTATGTGAAAAATGAGCGTTTCAGAGCGAGAGCAGCCTGTTTTTGCACTAAGCTGCATTTCACTGAAAAAAGGTCTTTCAAACAGGTTTACTAGCCTGAACTTGTTGAATTTGGATCTTCTTCATGGCAAAGGAGTTTTCACCTGGAATTTAATTCATTAAGGCTGAAAAGTGGGTTATGTCAAAAATGAGCGTTTCAGAGCGATTGGAGGCTGTTTTAGCACTGTACAGTCGCCTAAGGCTGAAAAGTGGCTTATGTGAAAAATGAGCGTTTCAGAGCGAGAGCAGCCTGTTTTTGCACTAAGCTGCATTTCACTGAAAAAAGGTCTTTCAAACAGGTTTACTAGCCTGAACTGGTTGAATTTGGATCTTCTTCATGGCAAAGGAGTTTTTACCTGGAATTTCATTCATTAAAGGTGAAAAGTGGCTTATGTCAAAAATGAGCGTTTCAGAGCGATTGGAGGCTGTTTTAGCACTGTACAGTCGCCTAAGGCTGAAAAGTGGCTTATGTGAAAAATGAGCGTTTCAGAGCGAGAGCAGCCTGTTTTTGCACTAAGCTGCATTTCACTGAAAAAAGGTCTTTCAAACAGGTTTACTAGCCTCAACTGGTTGAATTTGGATCTTCTTCATGGCAAAGGAGATTTTACCTGGAATTTAATTCATTAAGGGTGAAAAGTGGGTTATGTGAAAAATGAGCGTTTCAGAGCGAGAGCAGCCTGTTTTTGCACTAAGCTGCATTTCACTGAAAAAAGGTCTTTCAAACAGGTTTACTAGCCTGAACTGGTTGAATTTGGATCTTATTCATGGCAAAGGAGTTTTTACCTGGAATTTCATTCATTAAAGGCGAAAAGTGGGTTATGTCAAAAATGAGCGTTTCAGAGCGATAGGAGGCTGTTTTAGCACTGTACAGTCTCCTAAGGCTGAAAAGTGGCTTATGTGAAAAATGAGCGTTTCAGAGCGAGAGCAGCCTGTTTTTGCACTAAGCTGCATTTCACTGAAAAAAGGTCTTTCAAACAGGTTTACTAGCCTGAACTGGTTGAATTTGGATCTTATTCATGGCAAAGGAGTTTTTACCTGGAATTTCATTCATTAAAGGTGAAAAGTGGGTTATGTCAAAAATGAGCGTTTCGGAGCGATTGGAGGCTGTTTTAGCGCTGAAAAGTGGCTTATGTGAAAAATGAGCGTTTCAGAGCGATTGGAGGCTGTTTTAGCACTGTACAGTCGCCTAAGGCTGAAAAGTGGCTTATGTGAAAAATGAGCGTTTCAGAGCGAGAGCAGCCTGTTTTTGCACTAAGCTGCATTTCACTGAAAAAAGGTCTTTCAAACAGGTTTACTAGCCTGAACTTGTTGAATTTGGATCTTCTTCATGGCAAAGGAGTTTTCACCTGGAATTTCATTCATTAAGGCTGAAAAGTGGGTTATGTCAAAAATGAGCGTTTCAGAGCGATTGGAGGCTGTTTTAGCACTGTACAGTCGCCTAAGGCTGAAAAGTGGCTTATGTGAAAAATGAGCGTTTCAGAGCGAGAGCAGCCTGTTTTTGCACTAAGCTGCATTTCACTGAAAAAAAGTCTTTCAAACAGGTTTACTAGCCTGAACTGGTTGAATTTGGATCTTATTCATGGCAAAGGAGTTTTTACCTGGAATTTCATTCATTAAAGGTGAAAAGTGGGTTATGTCAAAAATGAGCGTTTCAGAGCGATTGGAGGCTGTTTTAGCGCTGAAAAGTGGCTTATGTGAAAAATGAGCGTTTCAGAGCGATTGGAGGCTGTTTTAGCACTGTACAGTCGCCTAAGGCTGAAAAGTGGCTTATGTGAAAAATGAGCGTTTCAGAGCGAGAGCAGCCTGTTTTTGCACTAAGCTGCATTTCACTGAAAAAAGGTCTTTCAAACAGGTTTACTAGCCTGAACTGGTTGAATTTGGATCTTCTTCATGGCAAAGGAGTTTTTACCTGGAATTTCATTCATTAAAGGTGAAAAGTGGCTTATGTCAAAAATGAGCGTTTCAGAGCGATTGGAGGCTGTTTTAGCGCTGAAAAGTGGCTTATGTGAAAAATGAGCGTTTCAGAGCGAGAGCAGCCTGTTTTTGCACTAAGCTGCATTTCACTGAAAAAAGGTCTTTCAAACAGGTTTACTAGCCTCAACTGGTTGAATTTGGATCTTCTTCATGGCAAAGGAGTTTTTACCTGGAATTTAATTCATTAAGGGTGAAAAGTGGGTTATGTGAAAAATGAGCGTTTCAGAGCGAGAGCAGCCTGTTTTTGCACTAAGCTGCATTTCACTGAAAAAAGGTCTTTCAAACAGGTTTACTAGCCTGAACTGGTTGAATTTGGATCTTATTCATGGCAAAGGAGTTTTTACCTGGAATTTCATTCATTAAAGGTGAAAAGTGGCTTATGTCAAAAATGAGCGTTTCAGAGCGATTGGAGGCTGTTTTAGCGCTGAAAAGTGGCTTATGTGAAAAATGAGCGTTTCAGAGCGAGAGCAGCCTGTTTTTGCACTAAGCTGCATTTCACTGAAAAAAGGTCTTTCAAACAGGTTTACTAGCCTCAACTGGTTGAATTTGGATCTTCTTCATGGCAAAGGAGTTTTTACCTGGAATTTCATTCATTAAAGGTGAAAAGTGGCTTATGTCAAAAATGAGCGTTTCAGAGCGATTGGAGGCTGTTTTAGCACTGTACAGTCGCCTAAGGCTGAAAAGTGGCTTATGTGAAAAATGAGCGTTTCAGAGCGAGAGCAGCCTGTTTTTGCACTAAGCTGCATTTCACTGAAAAAAGGTCTTTCAAACAGGTTTACTAGCCTGAACTGGTTGAATTTGGATCTTCTTCATGGCAAATGAGTTTTTACCTGGAATTTAATTCATTAAGGCTGAAAAGTGGGTTATGTCAAAAATGAGCGTTTCAGAGCGATAGGAGGCTGTTTTAGCACTGTACAGTCGCCTAAGGCTGAAAAGTGGCTTATGTGAAAAATGAGCGTTTCAGAGCGAGAGGAGGCTGTTTTTGCACTAAGCTGCATTTCACTGAAAAAAGGTCTTTCAACCAGGTTTACTAGCCTGAACTGGATGAATTTGGATCTTCTTCATGGCAAAGGAGTTTTTACCTGGAATTTCATTCATTAAAGGTGAAAAGTGGCTTATGTCAAAAATGAGCGTTTCAGAGCGATTGGAGGCTGTTTTAGCGCTGAAAAGTGGCTTATGTGAAAAATGAGCGTTTCAGAGCGAGAGCAGCCTGTTTTTGTACTAAGCTGCATTTCACTGAAAAAAGGTCTTTCAAACAGGTTTACTAGCCTCAACTGGTTGAATTTGGATCTTCTTCATGGCAAAGGAGTTTTTACCTGGAATTTAATTCATTAAGGGTGAAAAGTGGGTTATGTGAAAAATGAGCGTTTCAGAGCGAGAGCAGCCTGTTTTTGCACTAAGCTGCATTTCACTGAAAAAAGGTCTTTCAAACAGGTTTACTAGCCTGAACTGGTTGAATTTGGATCTTATTCATGGCAAAGGAGTTTTTACCTGGAATTTCATTCATTAAAGGTGAAAAGTGGCTTATGTCAAAAATGAGCGTTTCAGAGCGATTGGAGGCTGTTTTAGCACTGTACAGTCGCCTAAGGCTGAAAAGTGGCTTATGTGAAAAATGAGCGTTTCAGAGCGATTGGAGGCTGTTTTAGCACTGTACAGTCGCCTAAGGCTGAAAAGTGGCTTATGTGAAAAATGAGCGTTTCAGAGCGAGAGCAGCCTGTTTTTGCACTAAGCTGCATTTCACTGAAAAAAGGTCTTTCAAACAGGTTTACTAGCCTGAACTTGTTGAATTTGGATCTTCTTCATGGCAAAGGAGTTTTCACCTGGAATTTAATTCATTAAGGCTGAAAAGTGGGTTATGTCAAAAATGAGCGTTTCAGAGCGATTGGAGGCTGTTTTAGCACTGTACAGTCGCCTAAGGCTGAAAAGTGGCTTATGTGAAAAATGAGCGTTTCAGAGCGAGAGCAGCCTGTTTTTGCACTAAGCTGCATTTCACTGAAAAAAGGTCTTTCAAACAGGTTTACTAGCCTGAACTGGTTGAATTTGGATCTTCTTCATGGCAAAGGAGTTTTTACCTGGAATTTCATTCATTAAAGGTGAAAAGTGGCTTATGTCAAAAATGAGCGTTTCAGAGCGATTGGAGGCTGTTTTAGCACTGTACAGTCGCCTAAGGCTGAAAAGTGGCTTATGTGAAAAATGAGCGTTTCAGAGCGAGAGCAGCCTGTTTTTGCACTAAGCTGCATTTCACTGAAAAAAGGTCTTTCAAACAGGTTTACTAGCCTCAACTGGTTGAATTTGGATCTTCTTCATGGCAAAGGAGATTTTACCTGGAATTTAATTCATTAAGGGTGAAAAGTGGGTTATGTGAAAAATGAGCGTTTCAGAGCGAGAGCAGCCTGTTTTTGCACTAAGCTGCATTTCACTGAAAAAAGGTCTTTCAAACAGGTTTACTAGCCTGAACTGGTTGAATTTGGATCTTATTCATGGCAAAGGAGTTTTTACCTGGAATTTCATTCATTAAAGGCGAAAAGTGGGTTATGTCAAAAATGAGCGTTTCAGAGCGATAGGAGGCTGTTTTAGCACTGTACAGTCTCCTAAGGCTGAAAAGTGGCTTATGTGAAAAATGAGCGTTTCAGAGCGAGAGCAGCCTGTTTTTGCACTAAGCTGCATTTCACTGAAAAAAGGTCTTTCAAACAGGTTTACTAGCCTGAACTGGTTGAATTTGGATCTTATTCATGGCAAAGGAGTTTTTACCTGGAATTTCATTCATTAAAGGTGAAAAGTGGGTTATGTCAAAAATGAGCGTTTCGGAGCGATTGGAGGCTGTTTTAGCGCTGAAAAGTGGCTTATGTGAAAAATGAGCGTTTCAGAGCGATTGGAGGCTGTTTTAGCACTGTACAGTCGCCTAAGGCTGAAAAGTGGCTTATGTGAAAAATGAGCGTTTCAGAGCGAGAGCAGCCTGTTTTTGCACTAAGCTGCATTTCACTGAAAAAAGGTCTTTCAAACAGGTTTACTAGCCTGAACTTGTTGAATTTGGATCTTCTTCATGGCAAAGGAGTTTTCACCTGGAATTTCATTCATTAAGGCTGAAAAGTGGGTTATGTCAAAAATGAGCGTTTCAGAGCGATTGGAGGCTGTTTTAGCACTGTACAGTCGCCTAAGGCTGAAAAGTGGCTTATGTGAAAAATGAGCGTTTCAGAGCGAGAGCAGCCTGTTTTTGCACTAAGCTGCATTTCACTGAAAAAAAGTCTTTCAAACAGGTTTACTAGCCTGAACTGGTTGAATTTGGATCTTATTCATGGCAAAGGAGTTTTTACCTGGAATTTCATTCATTAAAGGTGAAAAGTGGGTTATGTCAAAAATGAGCGTTTCAGAGCGATTGGAGGCTGTTTTAGCGCTGAAAAGTGGCTTATGTGAAAAATGAGCGTTTCAGAGCGATTGGAGGCTGTTTTAGCACTGTACAGTCGCCTAAGGCTGAAAAGTGGCTTATGTGAAAAATGAGCGTTTCAGAGCGAGAGCAGCCTGTTTTTGCACTAAGCTGCATTTCACTGAAAAAAGGTCTTTCAAACAGGTTTACTAGCCTGAACTGGTTGAATTTGGATCTTCTTCATGGCAAAGGAGTTTTTACCTGGAATTTCATTCATTAAAGGTGAAAAGTGGCTTATGTCAAAAATGAGCGTTTCAGAGCGATTGGAGGCTGTTTTAGCGCTGAAAAGTGGCTTATGTGAAAAATGAGCGTTTCAGAGCGAGAGCAGCCTGTTTTTGCACTAAGCTGCATTTCACTGAAAAAAGGTCTTTCAAACAGGTTTACTAGCCTCAACTGGTTGAATTTGGATCTTCTTCATGGCAAAGGAGTTTTTACCTGGAATTTAATTCATTAAGGGTGAAAAGTGGGTTATGTGAAAAATGAGCGTTTCAGAGCGAGAGCAGCCTGTTTTTGCACTAAGCTGCATTTCACTGAAAAAAGGTCTTTCAAACAGGTTTACTAGCCTGAACTGGTTGAATTTGGATCTTATTCATGGCAAAGGAGTTTTTACCTGGAATTTCATTCATTAAAGGTGAAAAGTGGCTTATGTCAAAAATGAGCGTTTCAGAGCGATTGGAGGCTGTTTTAGCGCTGAAAAGTGGCTTATGTGAAAAATGAGCGTTTCAGAGCGAGAGCAGCCTGTTTTTGCACTAAGCTGCATTTCACTGAAAAAAGGTCTTTCAAACAGGTTTACTAGCCTCAACTGGTTGAATTTGGATCTTCTTCATGGCAAAGGAGTTTTTACCTGGAATTTCATTCATTAAAGGTGAAAAGTGGCTTATGTCAAAAATGAGCGTTTCAGAGCGATTGGAGGCTGTTTTAGCACTGTACAGTCGCCTAAGGCTGAAAAGTGGCTTATGTGAAAAATGAGCGTTTCAGAGCGAGAGCAGCCTGTTTTTGCACTAAGCTGCATTTCACTGAAAAAAGGTCTTTCAAACAGGTTTACTAGCCTGAACTGGTTGAATTTGGATCTTCTTCATGGCAAATGAGTTTTTACCTGGAATTTAATTCATTAAGGCTGAAAAGTGGGTTATGTCAAAAATGAGCGTTTCAGAGCGATAGGAGGCTGTTTTAGCACTGTACAGTCGCCTAAGGCTGAAAAGTGGCTTATGTGAAAAATGAGCGTTTCAGAGCGAGAGGAGGCTGTTTTTGCACTAAGCTGCATTTCACTGAAAAAAGGTCTTTCAACCAGGTTTACTAGCCTGAACTGGATGAATTTGGATCTTCTTCATGGCAAAGGAGTTTTTACCTGGAATTTCATTCATTAAAGGTGAAAAGTGGCTTATGTCAAAAATGAGCGTTTCAGAGCGATTGGAGGCTGTTTTAGCGCTGAAAAGTGGCTTATGTGAAAAATGAGCGTTTCAGAGCGAGAGCAGCCTGTTTTTGTACTAAGCTGCATTTCACTGAAAAAAGGTCTTTCAAACAGGTTTACTAGCCTCAACTGGTTGAATTTGGATCTTCTTCATGGCAAAGGAGTTTTTACCTGGAATTTAATTCATTAAGGGTGAAAAGTGGGTTATGTGAAAAATGAGCGTTTCAGAGCGAGAGCAGCCTGTTTTTGCACTAAGCTGCATTTCACTGAAAAAAGGTCTTTCAAACAGGTTTACTAGCCTGAACTGGTTGAATTTGGATCTTATTCATGGCAAAGGAGTTTTTACCTGGAATTTCATTCATTAAAGGTGAAAAGTGGCTTATGTCAAAAATGAGCGTTTCAGAGCGATTGGAGGCTGTTTTAGCACTGTACAGTCGCCTAAGGCTGAAAAGTGGCTTATGTGAAAAATGAGCGTTTCAGAGCGATTGGAGGCTGTTTTAGCACTGTACAGTCGCCTAAGGCTGAAAAGTGGCTTATGTGAAAAATGAGCGTTTCAGAGCGAGAGCAGCCTGTTTTTGCACTAAGCTGCATTTCACTGAAAAAAGGTCTTTCAAACAGGTTTACTAGCCTCAACTGGTTGAATTTGGATCTTCTTCATGGCAAAGGAGTTTTTACCTGGAATTTCATTCATTAAAGGTGAAAAGTGGCTTATGTCAAAAATGAGCGTTTCAGAGCGATTGGAGGCTGTTTTAGCACTGTACAGTCGCCTAAGGCTGAAAAGTGGCTTATGTGAAAAATGAGCGTTTCAGAGCGAGAGCAGCCTGTTTTTGCACTAAGCTGCATTTCACTGAAAAAAGGTCTTTCAAACAGGTTTACTAGCCTGAACTGGTTGAATTTGGATCTTCTTCATGGCAAATGAGTTTTTACCTGGAATTTAATTCATTAAGGCTGAAAAGTGGGTTATGTCAAAAATGAGCGTTTCAGAGCGATAGGAGGCTGTTTTAGCACTGTACAGTCGCCTAAGGCTGAAAAGTGGCTTATGTGAAAAATGAGCGTTTCAGAGCGAGAGGAGGCTGTTTTTGCACTAAGCTGCATTTCACTGAAAAAAGGTCTTTCAACCAGGTTTACTAGCCTGAACTGGATGAATTTGGATCTTCTTCATGGCAAAGGAGTTTTTACCTGGAATTTCATTCATTAAAGGTGAAAAGTGGCTTATGTCAAAAATGAGCGTTTCAGAGCGATTGGAGGCTGTTTTAGCGCTGAAAAGTGGCTTATGTGAAAAATGAGCGTTTCAGAGCGAGAGCAGCCTGTTTTTGTACTAAGCTGCATTTCACTGAAAAAAGGTCTTTCAAACAGGTTTACTAGCCTCAACTGGTTGAATTTGGATCTTCTTCATGGCAAAGGAGTTTTTACCTGGAATTTAATTCATTAAGGGTGAAAAGTGGGTTATGTGAAAAATGAGCGTTTCAGAGCGAGAGCAGCCTGTTTTTGCACTAAGCTGCATTTCACTGAAAAAAGGTCTTTCAAACAGGTTTACTAGCCTGAACTGGTTGAATTTGGATCTTATTCATGGCAAAGGAGTTTTTACCTGGAATTTCATTCATTAAAGGTGAAAAGTGGCTTATGTCAAAAATGAGCGTTTCAGAGCGATTGGAGGCTGTTTTAGCACTGTACAGTCGCCTAAGGCTGAAAAGTGGCTTATGTGAAAAATGAGCGTTTCAGAGCGATTGGAGGCTGTTTTAGCACTGTACAGTCGCCTAAGGCTGAAAAGTGGCTTATGTGAAAAATGAGCGTTTCAGAGCGAGAGCAGCCTGTTTTTGCACTAAGCTGCATTTCACTGAAAAAAGGTCTTTCAAACAGGTTTACTAGCCTGAACTTGTTGAATTTGGATCTTCTTCATGGCAAAGGAGTTTTCACCTGGAATTTAATTCATTAAGGCTGAAAAGTGGGTTATGTCAAAAATGAGCGTTTCAGAGCGATTGGAGGCTGTTTTAGCACTGTACAGTCGCCTAAGGCTGAAAAGTGGCTTATGTGAAAAATGAGCGTTTCAGAGCGAGAGCAGCCTGTTTTTGCACTAAGCTGCATTTCACTGAAAAAAGGTCTTTCAAACAGGTTTACTAGCCTGAACTGGTTGAATTTGGATCTTCTTCATGGCAAAGGAGTTTTTACCTGGAATTTCATTCATTAAAGGTGAAAAGTGGCTTATGTCAAAAATGAGCGTTTCAGAGCGATTGGAGGCTGTTTTAGCACTGTACAGTCGCCTAAGGCTGAAAAGTGGCTTATGTGAAAAATGAGCGTTTCAGAGCGAGAGCAGCCTGTTTTTGCACTAAGCTGCATTTCACTGAAAAAAGGTCTTTCAAACAGGTTTACTAGCCTCAACTGGTTGAATTTGGATCTTCTTCATGGCAAAGGAGATTTTACCTGGAATTTAATTCATTAAGGGTGAAAAGTGGGTTATGTGAAAAATGAGCGTTTCAGAGCGAGAGCAGCCTGTTTTTGCACTAAGCTGCATTTCACTGAAAAAAGGTCTTTCAAACAGGTTTACTAGCCTGAACTGGTTGAATTTGGATCTTATTCATGGCAAAGGAGTTTTTACCTGGAATTTCATTCATTAAAGGTGAAAAGTGGCTTATGTCAAAAATGAGCGTTTCAGAGCGATTGGAGGCTGTTTTAGCACTGTACAGTCGCCTAAGGCTGAAAAGTGGCTTATGTGAAAAATGAGCGTTTCAGAGCGAGAGCAGCCTGTTTTTGCACTAAGCTGCATTTCACTGAAAAAAGGTCTTTCAAACAGGTTTACTAGCCTGAACTGGTTGAATTTGGATCTTATTCATGGCAAAGGAGTTTTTACCTGGAATTTCATTCATTAAAGGCGAAAAGTGGGTTATGTCAAAAATGAGCGTTTCAGAGCGATAGGAGGCTGTTTTAGCACTGTACAGTCTCCTAAGGCTGAAAAGTGGCTTATGTGAAAAATGAGCGTTTCAGAGCGAGAGCAGCCTGTTTTTGCACTAAGCTGCATTTCACTGAAAAAAGGTCTTTCAAACAGGTTTACTAGCCTGAACTGGTTGAATTTGGATCTTATTCATGGCAAAGGAGTTTTTACCTGGAATTTCATTCATTAAAGGTGAAAAGTGGGTTATGTCAAAAATGAGCGTTTCGGAGCGATTGGAGGCTGTTTTAGCGCTGAAAAGTGGCTTATGTGAAAAATGAGCGTTTCAGAGCGATTGGAGGCTGTTTTAGCACTGTACAGTCGCCTAAGGCTGAAAAGTGGCTTATGTGAAAAATGAGCGTTTCAGAGCGAGAGCAGCCTGTTTTTGCACTAAGCTGCATTTCACTGAAAAAAGGTCTTTCAAACAGGTTTACTAGCCTGAACTTGTTGAATTTGGATCTTCTTCATGGCAAAGGAGTTTTCACCTGGAATTTCATTCATTAAGGCTGAAAAGTGGGTTATGTCAAAAATGAGCGTTTCAGAGCGATTGGAGGCTGTTTTAGCACTGTACAGTCGCCTAAGGCTGAAAAGTGGCTTATGTGAAAAATGAGCGTTTCAGAGCGAGAGCAGCCTGCTTTTGCACTAAGCTGCATTTCACTGAAAAAAAGTCTTTCAAACAGGTTTACTAGCCTGAACTGGTTGAATTTGGATCTTATTCATGGCAAAGGAGTTTTTACCTGGAATTTCATTCATTAAAGGTGAAAAGTGGGTTATGTCAAAAATGAGCGTTTCAGAGCGATTGGAGGCTGTTTTAGCGCTGAAAAGTGGCTTATGTGAAAAATGAGCGTTTCAGAGCGATTGGAGGCTGTTTTAGCACTGTACAGTCGCCTAAGGCTGAAAAGTGGCTTATGTGAAAAATGAGCGTTTCAGAGCGAGAGCAGCCTGTTTTTGCACTAAGCTGCATTTCACTGAAAAAAGGTCTTTCAAACAGGTTTACTAGCCTGAACTTGTTGAATTTGGATCTTCTTCATGGCAAAGGAGTTTTCACCTGGAATTTAATTCATTAAGGCTGAAAAGTGGGTTATGTCAAAAATGAGCGTTTCAGAGCGATTGGAGGCTGTTTTAGCACTGTACAGTCGCCTAAGGCTGAAAAGTGGCTTATGTGAAAAATGAGCGTTTCAGAGCGAGAGCAGCCTGTTTTTGCACTAAGCTGCATTTCACTGAAAAAAGGTCTTTCAAACAGGTTTACTAGCCTGAACTTGTTGAATTTGGATCTTCTTCATGGCAAAGGAGTTTTCACCTGGAATTTAATTCATTGAGGCTGAAAAGTGGGTTATGTCAAAAATGAGCGTTTCAGAGCGATTGGAGGCTGTTTTAGCACTGTACAGTCGCCTAAGGCTGAAAAGTGGCTTATGTGAAAAATGAGCGTTTCAGAGCGAGAGCAGCCTGTTTTTGCACTAAGCTGCATTTCACTGAAAAAAGGTCTTTCAAACAGGTTTACTAGCCTGAACTGGTTGAATTTGGATCTTCTTCATGGCAAAGGAGTTTTTACCTGGAATTTCATTCATTAAAGGTGAAAAGTGGCTTATGTCAAAAATGAGCGTTTCAGAGCGATTGGAGGCTGTTTTAGCACTGTACAGTCGCCTAAGGCTGAAAAGTGGCTTATGTGAAAAATGAGCGTTTCAGAGCGAGAGCAGCCTGTTTTTGCACTAAGCTGCATTTCACTGAAAAAAGGTCTTTCAAACAGGTTTACTAGCCTGAACTGGTTGAATTTGGATCTTCTTCATGGCAAATGAGTTTTTACCTGGAATTTAATTCATTAAGGCTGAAAAGTGGGTTATGTCAAAAATGAGCGTTTCAGAGCGATAGGAGGCTGTTTTAGCACTGTACAGTCGCCTAAGGCTGAAAAGTGGCTTATGTGAAAAATGAGCGTTTCAGAGCGAGAGGAGGCTGTTTTTGCACTAAGCTGCATTTCACTGAAAAAAGGTCTTTCAACCAGGTTTACTAGCCTGAACTGGATGAATTTGGATCTTCTTCATGGCAAAGGAGTTTTTACCTGGAATTTCATTCATTAAAGGTGAAAAGTGGCTTATGTCAAAAATGAGCGTTTCAGAGCGATTGGAGGCTGTTTTAGCGCTGAAAAGTGGCTTATGTGAAAAATGAGCGTTTCAGAGCGAGAGCAGCCTGTTTTTGTACTAAGCTGCATTTCACTGAAAAAAGGTCTTTCAAACAGGTTTACTAGCCTCAACTGGTTGAATTTGGATCTTCTTCATGGCAAAGGAGTTTTTACCTGGAATTTAATTCATTAAGGGTGAAAAGTGGGTTATGTGAAAAATGAGCGTTTCAGAGCGAGAGCAGCCTGTTTTTGCACTAAGCTGCATTTCACTGAAAAAAGGTCTTTCAAACAGGTTTACTAGCCTGAACTGGTTGAATTTGGATCTTATTCATGGCAAAGGAGTTTTTACCTGGAATTTCATTCATTAAAGGTGAAAAGTGGCTTATGTCAAAAATGAGCGTTTCAGAGCGATTGGAGGCTGTTTTAGCACTGTACAGTCGCCTAAGGCTGAAAAGTGGCTTATGTGAAAAATGAGCGTTTCAGAGCGATTGGAGGCTGTTTTAGCACTGTACAGTCGCCTAAGGCTGAAAAGTGGCTTATGTGAAAAATGAGCGTTTCAGAGCGAGAGCAGCCTGTTTTTGCACTAAGCTGCATTTCACTGAAAAAAGGTCTTTCAAACAGGTTTACTAGCCTGAACTTGTTGAATTTGGATCTTCTTCATGGCAAAGGAGTTTTCACCTGGAATTTAATTCATTAAGGCTGAAAAGTGGGTTATGTCAAAAATGAGCGTTTCAGAGCGATTGGAGGCTGTTTTAGCACTGTACAGTCGCCTAAGGCTGAAAAGTGGCTTATGTGAAAAATGAGCGTTTCAGAGCGAGAGCAGCCTGTTTTTGCACTAAGCTGCATTTCACTGAAAAAAGGTCTTTCAAACAGGTTTACTAGCCTGAACTGGTTGAATTTGGATCTTCTTCATGGCAAAGGAGTTTTTACCTGGAATTTCATTCATTAAAGGTGAAAAGTGGCTTATGTCAAAAATGAGCGTTTCAGAGCGATTGGAGGCTGTTTTAGCACTGTACAGTCGCCTAAGGCTGAAAAGTGGCTTATGTGAAAAATGAGCGTTTCAGAGCGAGAGCAGCCTGTTTTTGCACTAAGCTGCATTTCACTGAAAAAAGGTCTTTCAAACAGGTTTACTAGCCTCAACTGGTTGAATTTGGATCTTCTTCATGGCAAAGGAGATTTTACCTGGAATTTAATTCATTAAGGGTGAAAAGTGGGTTATGTGAAAAATGAGCGTTTCAGAGCGAGAGCAGCCTGTTTTTGCACTAAGCTGCATTTCACTGAAAAAAGGTCTTTCAAACAGGTTTACTAGCCTGAACTGGTTGAATTTGGATCTTATTCATGGCAAAGGAGTTTTTACCTGGAATTTCATTCATTAAAGGTGAAAAGTGGCTTATGTCAAAAATGAGCGTTTCAGAGCGATTGGAGGCTGTTTTAGCACTGTACAGTCGCCTAAGGCTGAAAAGTGGCTTATGTGAAAAATGAGCGTTTCAGAGCGAGAGCAGCCTGTTTTTGCACTAAGCTGCATTTCACTGAAAAAAGGTCTTTCAAACAGGTTTACTAGCCTGAACTGGTTGAATTTGGATCTTATTCATGGCAAAGGAGTTTTTACCTGGAATTTCATTCATTAAAGGTGAAAAGTGGGTTATGTCAAAAATGAGCGTTTCAGAGCGATAGGAGGCTGTTTTAGCACTGTACAGTCTCCTAAGGCTGAAAAGTGGCTTATGTGAAAAATGAGCGTTTCAGAGCGAGAGCAGCCTGTTTTTGCACTAAGCTGCATTTCACTGAAAAAAGGTCTTTCAAACAGGTTTACTAGCCTGAACTGGTTGAATTTGGATCTTATTCATGGCAAAGGAGTTTTTACCTGGAATTTCATTCATTAAAGGCGAAAAGTGGGTTATGTCAAAAATGAGCGTTTCAGAGCGATAGGAGGCTGTTTTAGCACTGTACAGTCTCCTAAGGCTGAAAAGTGGCTTATGTGAAAAATGAGCGTTTCAGAGCGAGAGCAGCCTGTTTTTGCACTAAGCTGCATTTCACTGAAAAAAGGTCTTTCAAACAGGTTTACTAGCCTGAACTGGTTGAATTTGGATCTTATTCATGGCAAAGGAGTTTTTACCTGGAATTTCATTCATTAAAGGTGAAAAGTGGGTTATGTCAAAAATGAGCGTTTCGGAGCGATTGGAGGCTGTTTTAGCGCTGAAAAGTGGCTTATGTGAAAAATGAGCGTTTCAGAGCGAGAGCAGCCTGTTTTTGTACTAAGCTGCATTTCACTGAAAAAAGGTCTTTCAAACAGGTTTACTAGCCTCAACTGGTTGAATTTGGATCTTCTTCATGGCAAAGGAGTTTTTACCTGGAATTTAATTCATTAAGGGTGAAAAGTGGGTTATGTGAAAAATGAGCGTTTCAGAGCGAGAGCAGCCTGTTTTTGCACTAAGCTGCATTTCACTGAAAAAAGGTCTTTCAAACAGGTTTACTAGCCTGAACTGGTTGAATTTGGATCTTATTCATGGCAAAGGAGTTTTTACCTGGAATTTCATTCATTAAAGGTGAAAAGTGGCTTATGTCAAAAATGAGCGTTTCAGAGCGATTGGAGGCTGTTTTAGCACTGTACAGTCGCCTAAGGCTGAAAAGTGGCTTATGTGAAAAATGAGCGTTTCAGAGCGATTGGAGGCTGTTTTAGCACTGTACAGTCGCCTAAGGCTGAAAAGTGGCTTATGTGAAAAATGAGCGTTTCAGAGCGAGAGCAGCCTGTTTTTGCACTAAGCTGCATTTCACTGAAAAAAGGTCTTTCAAACAGGTTTACTAGCCTGAACTTGTTGAATTTGGATCTTCTTCATGGCAAAGGAGTTTTCACCTGGAATTTAATTCATTAAGGCTGAAAAGTGGGTTATGTCAAAAATGAGCGTTTCAGAGCGATTGGAGGCTGTTTTAGCACTGTACAGTCGCCTAAGGCTGAAAAGTGGCTTATGTGAAAAATGAGCGTTTCAGAGCGAGAGCAGCCTGTTTTTGCACTAAGCTGCATTTCACTGAAAAAAGGTCTTTCAAACAGGTTTACTAGCCTGAACTGGTTGAATTTGGATCTTCTTCATGGCAAAGGAGTTTTTACCTGGAATTTCATTCATTAAAGGTGAAAAGTGGCTTATGTCAAAAATGAGCGTTTCAGAGCGATTGGAGGCTGTTTTAGCACTGTACAGTCGCCTAAGGCTGAAAAGTGGCTTATGTGAAAAATGAGCGTTTCAGAGCGAGAGCAGCCTGTTTTTGCACTAAGCTGCATTTCACTGAAAAAAGGTCTTTCAAACAGGTTTACTAGCCTCAACTGGTTGAATTTGGATCTTCTTCATGGCAAAGGAGATTTTACCTGGAATTTAATTCATTAAGGGTGAAAAGTGGGTTATGTGAAAAATGAGCGTTTCAGAGCGAGAGCAGCCTGTTTTTGCACTAAGCTGCATTTCACTGAAAAAAGGTCTTTCAAACAGGTTTACTAGCCTGAACTGGTTGAATTTGGATCTTATTCATGGCAAAGGAGTTTTTACCTGGAATTTCATTCATTAAAGGTGAAAAGTGGCTTATGTCAAAAATGAGCGTTTCAGAGCGATTGGAGGCTGTTTTAGCACTGTACAGTCGCCTAAGGCTGAAAAGTGGCTTATGTGAAAAATGAGCGTTTCAGAGCGAGAGCAGCCTGTTTTTGCACTAAGCTGCATTTCACTGAAAAAAGGTCTTTCAAACAGGTTTACTAGCCTGAACTGGTTGAATTTGGATCTTATTCATGGCAAAGGAGTTTTTACCTGGAATTTCATTCATTAAAGGTGAAAAGTGGGTTATGTCAAAAATGAGCGTTTCAGAGCGATAGGAGGCTGTTTTAGCACTGTACAGTCTCCTAAGGCTGAAAAGTGGCTTATGTGAAAAATGAGCGTTTCAGAGCGAGAGCAGCCTGTTTTTGCACTAAGCTGCATTTCACTGAAAAAAGGTCTTTCAAACAGGTTTACTAGCCTGAACTGGTTGAATTTGGATCTTATTCATGGCAAAGGAGTTTTTACCTGGAATTTCATTCATTAAAGGCGAAAAGTGGGTTATGTCAAAAATGAGCGTTTCAGAGCGATAGGAGGCTGTTTTAGCACTGTACAGTCTCCTAAGGCTGAAAAGTGGCTTATGTGAAAAATGAGCGTTTCAGAGCGAGAGCAGCCTGTTTTTGCACTAAGCTGCATTTCACTGAAAAAAGGTCTTTCAAACAGGTTTACTAGCCTGAACTGGTTGAATTTGGATCTTATTCATGGCAAAGGAGTTTTTACCTGGAATTTCATTCATTAAAGGTGAAAAGTGGGTTATGTCAAAAATGAGCGTTTCGGAGCGATTGGAGGCTGTTTTAGCGCTGAAAAGTGGCTTATGTGAAAAATGAGCGTTTCAGAGCGAGAGCAGCCTGTTTTTGCACTAAGCTGCATTTCACTGAAAAAAGGTCTTTCAAACAGGTTTACTAGCCTGAACTGGTTGAATTTGGATCTTCTTCATGGCAAAGGAGTTTTTACCTGGAATTTCATTCATTAAAGGTGAAAAGTGGCTTATGTCAAAAATGAGCGTTTCAGAGCGATTGGAGGCTGTTTTAGCACTGTACAGTCGCCTAAGGCTGAAAAGTGGCTTATGTGAAAAATGAGCGTTTCAGAGCGAGAGCAGCCTGTTTTTGCACTAAGCTGCATTTCACTGAAAAAAGGTCTTTCAAACAGGTTTACTAGCCTGAACTGGTTGAATTTGGATCTTCTTCATGGCAAATGAGTTTTTACCTGGAATTTAATTCATTAAGGCTGAAAAGTGGGTTATGTCAAAAATGAGCGTTTCAGAGCGATAGGAGGCTGTTTTAGCACTGTACAGTCGCCTAAGGCTGAAAAGTGGCTTATGTGAAAAATGAGCGTTTCAGAGCGAGAGGAGGCTGTTTTTGCACTAAGCTGCATTTCACTGAAAAAAGGTCTTTCAACCAGGTTTACTAGCCTGAACTGGATGAATTTGGATCTTCTTCATGGCAAAGGAGTTTTTACCTGGAATTTCATTCATTAAAGGTGAAAAGTGGCTTATGTCAAAAATGAGCGTTTCAGAGCGATTGGAGGCTGTTTTAGCGCTGAAAAGTGGCTTATGTGAAAAATGAGCGTTTCAGAGCGAGAGCAGCCTGTTTTTGTACTAAGCTGCATTTCACTGAAAAAAGGTCTTTCAAACAGGTTTACTAGCCTCAACTGGTTGAATTTGGATCTTCTTCATGGCAAAGGAGTTTTTACCTGGAATTTAATTCATTAAGGGTGAAAAGTGGGTTATGTGAAAAATGAGCGTTTCAGAGCGAGAGCAGCCTGTTTTTGCACTAAGCTGCATTTCACTGAAAAAAGGTCTTTCAAACAGGTTTACTAGCCTGAACTGGTTGAATTTGGATCTTATTCATGGCAAAGGAGTTTTTACCTGGAATTTCATTCATTAAAGGTGAAAAGTGGCTTATGTCAAAAATGAGCGTTTCAGAGCGATTGGAGGCTGTTTTAGCACTGTACAGTCGCCTAAGGCTGAAAAGTGGCTTATGTGAAAAATGAGCGTTTCAGAGCGATTGGAGGCTGTTTTAGCACTGTACAGTCGCCTAAGGCTGAAAAGTGGCTTATGTGAAAAATGAGCGTTTCAGAGCGAGAGCAGCCTGTTTTTGCACTAAGCTGCATTTCACTGAAAAAAGGTCTTTCAAACAGGTTTACTAGCCTGAACTTGTTGAATTTGGATCTTCTTCATGGCAAAGGAGTTTTCACCTGGAATTTAATTCATTAAGGCTGAAAAGTGGGTTATGTCAAAAATGAGCGTTTCAGAGCGATTGGAGGCTGTTTTAGCACTGTACAGTCGCCTAAGGCTGAAAAGTGGCTTATGTGAAAAATGAGCGTTTCAGAGCGAGAGCAGCCTGTTTTTGCACTAAGCTGCATTTCACTGAAAAAAGGTCTTTCAAACAGGTTTACTAGCCTGAACTGGTTGAATTTGGATCTTCTTCATGGCAAAGGAGTTTTTACCTGGAATTTCATTCATTAAAGGTGAAAAGTGGCTTATGTCAAAAATGAGCGTTTCAGAGCGATAGGAGGCTGTTTTAGCACTGTACAGTCTCCTAAGGCTGAAAAGTGGCTTATGTGAAAAATGAGCGTTTCAGAGCGAGAGCAGCCTGTTTTTGCACTAAGCTGCATTTCACTGAAAAAAGGTCTTTCAAACAGGTTTACTAGCCTGAACTGGTTGAATTTGGATCTTATTCATGGCAAAGGAGTTTTTACCTGGAATTTCATTCATTAAAGGCGAAAAGTGGGTTATGTCAAAAATGAGCGTTTCAGAGCGATAGGAGGCTGTTTTAGCACTGTACAGTCTCCTAAGGCTGAAAAGTGGCTTATGTGAAAAATGAGCGTTTCAGAGCGAGAGCAGCCTGTTTTTGCACTAAGCTGCATTTCACTGAAAAAAGGTCTTTCAAACAGGTTTACTAGCCTGAACTGGTTGAATTTGGATCTTATTCATGGCAAAGGAGTTTTTACCTGGAATTTCATTCATTAAAGGTGAAAAGTGGGTTATGTCAAAAATGAGCGTTTCGGAGCGATTGGAGGCTGTTTTAGCGCTGAAAAGTGGCTTATGTGAAAAATGAGCGTTTCAGAGCGATTGGTGGCTGTTTTAGCACTGTACAGTCGCCTAAGGCTGAAAAGTGGCTTATGTGAAAAATGAGCGTTTCAGAGCGAGAGCAGCCTGTTTTTGCACTAAGCTGCATTTCACTGAAAAAAGGTCTTTCAAACAGGTTTACTAGCCTGAACTTGTTGAATTTGGATCTTCTTCATGGCAAAGGAGTTTTCACCTGGAATTTCATTCATTAAGGCTGAAAAGTGGGTTATGTCAAAAATGAGCGTTTCAGAGCGATTGGAGGCTGTTTTAGCACTGTACAGTCGCCTAAGGCTGAAAAGTGGCTTATGTGAAAAATGAGCGTTTCAGAGCGAGAGCAGCCTGTTTTTGCACTAAGCTGCATTTCACTGAAAAAAAGTCTTTCAAACAGGTTTACTAGCCTGAACTGGTTGAATTTGGATCTTATTCATGGCAAAGGAGTTTTTACCTGGAATTTCATTCATTAAAGGTGAAAAGTGGGTTATGTCAAAAATGAGCGTTTCAGAGCGATTGGAGGCTGTTTTAGCGCTGAAAAGTGGCTTATGTGAAAAATGAGCGTTTCAGAGCGATTGGAGGCTGTTTTAGCACTGTACAGTCGCCTAAGGCTGAAAAGTGGCTTATGTGAAAAATGAGCGTTTCAGAGCGAGAGCAGCCTGTTTTTGCACTAAGCTGCATTTCACTGAAAAAAGGTCTTTCAAACAGGTTTACTAGCCTGAACTGGTTGAATTTGGATCTTCTTCATGGCAAAGGAGTTTTTACCTGGAATTTCATTCATTAAAGGTGAAAAGTGGCTTATGTCAAAAATGAGCGTTTCAGAGCGATTGGAGGCTGTTTTAGCGCTGAAAAGTGGCTTATGTGAAAAATGAGCGTTTCAGAGCGAGAGCAGCCTGTTTTTGCACTAAGCTGCATTTCACTGAAAAAAGGTCTTTCAAACAGGTTTACTAGCCTGAACTGGTTGAATTTGGATCTTCTTCATGGCAAAGGAGTTTTTACCTGGAATTTCATTCATTAAAGGTGAAAAGTGGCTTATGTCAAAAATGAGCGTTTCAGAGCGATTGGAGGCTGTTTTAGCACTGTACAGTCGCCTAAGGCTGAAAAGTGGCTTATGTGAAAAATGAGCGTTTCAGAGCGAGAGCAGCCTGTTTTTGCACTAAGCTGCATTTCACTGAAAAAAGGTCTTTCAAACAGGTTTACTAGCCTGAACTGGTTGAATTTGGATCTTCTTCATGGCAAATGAGTTTTTACCTGGAATTTAATTCATTAAGGCTGAAAAGTGGGTTATGTCAAAAATGAGCGTTTCAGAGCGATAGGAGGCTGTTTTAGCACTGTACAGTCGCCTAAGGCTGAAAAGTGGCTTATGTGAAAAATGAGCGTTTCAGAGCGAGAGGAGGCTGTTTTTGCACTAAGCTGCATTTCACTGAAAAAAGGTCTTTCAACCAGGTTTACTAGCCTGAACTGGATGAATTTGGATCTTCTTCATGGCAAAGGAGTTTTTACCTGGAATTTCATTCATTAAAGGTGAAAAGTGGCTTATGTCAAAAATGAGCGTTTCAGAGCGATTGGAGGCTGTTTTAGCGCTGAAAAGTGGCTTATGTGAAAAATGAGCGTTTCAGAGCGAGAGCAGCCTGTTTTTGTACTAAGCTGCATTTCACTGAAAAAAGGTCTTTCAAACAGGTTTACTAGCCTCAACTGGTTGAATTTGGATCTTCTTCATGGCAAAGGAGTTTTTACCTGGAATTTAATTCATTAAGGGTGAAAAGTGGGTTATGTGAAAAATGAGCGTTTCAGAGCGAGAGCAGCCTGTTTTTGCACTAAGCTGCATTTCACTGAAAAAAGGTCTTTCAAACAGGTTTACTAGCCTGAACTGGTTGAATTTGGATCTTATTCATGGCAAAGGAGTTTTTACCTGGAATTTCATTCATTAAAGGTGAAAAGTGGCTTATGTCAAAAATGAGCGTTTCAGAGCGATTGGAGGCTGTTTTAGCACTGTACAGTCGCCTAAGGCTGAAAAGTGGCTTATGTGAAAAATGAGCGTTTCAGAGCGATTGGAGGCTGTTTTAGCACTGTACAGTCGCCTAAGGCTGAAAAGTGGCTTATGTGAAAAATGAGCGTTTCAGAGCGAGAGCAGCCTGTTTTTGCACTAAGCTGCATTTCACTGAAAAAAGGTCTTTCAAACAGGTTTACTAGCCTGAACTGGTTGAATTTGGATCTTATTCATGGCAAAGGAGTTTTTACCTGGAATTTCATTCATTAAAGGTGAAAAGTGGGTTATGTCAAAAATGAGCGTTTCAGAGCGATAGGAGGCTGTTTTAGCACTGTACAGTCTCCTAAGGCTGAAAAGTGGCTTATGTGAAAAATGAGCGTTTCAGAGCGAGAGCAGCCTGTTTTTGCACTAAGCTGCATTTCACTGAAAAAAGGTCTTTCAAACAGGTTTACTAGCCTGAACTGGTTGAATTTGGATCTTATTCATGGCAAAGGAGTTTTTACCTGGAATTTCATTCATTAAAGGCGAAAAGTGGGTTATGTCAAAAATGAGCGTTTCAGAGCGATAGGAGGCTGTTTTAGCACTGTACAGTCTCCTAAGGCTGAAAAGTGGCTTATGTGAAAAATGAGCGTTTCAGAGCGAGAGCAGCCTGTTTTTGCACTAAGCTGCATTTCACTGAAAAAAGGTCTTTCAAACAGGTTTACTAGCCTGAACTGGTTGAATTTGGATCTTATTCATGGCAAAGGAGTTTTTACCTGGAATTTCATTCATTAAAGGTGAAAAGTGGGTTATGTCAAAAATGAGCGTTTCGGAGCGATTGGAGGCTGTTTTAGCGCTGAAAAGTGGCTTATGTGAAAAATGAGCGTTTCAGAGCGATTGGAGGCTGTTTTAGCACTGTACAGTCGCCTAAGGCTGAAAAGTGGCTTATGTGAAAAATGAGCGTTTCAGAGCGAGAGCAGCCTGTTTTTGCACTAAGCTGCATTTCACTGAAAAAAGGTCTTTCAAACAGGTTTACTAGCCTGAACTTGTTGAATTTGGATCTTCTTCATGGCAAAGGAGTTTTCACCTGGAATTTCATTCATTAAGGCTGAAAAGTGGCTTATGTCAAAAATGAGCGTTTCAGAGCGATTGGAGGCTGTTTTAGCACTGTACAGTCGCCTAAGGCTGAAAAGTGGCTTATGTGAAAAATGAGCGTTTCAGAGCGAGAGCAGCCTGTTTTTGCACTAAGCTGCATTTCACTGAAAAAAGGTCTTTCAAACAGGTTTACTAGCCTGAACTTGTTGAATTTGGATCTTCTTCATGGCAAAGGAGTTTTCACCTGGAATTTAATTCATTAAGGCTGAAAAGTGGCTTATGTGAAAAATGAGCGTTTCAGAGCGAGAGCAGCCTGTTTTTGCACTAAGCTGCATTTCACTGAAAAAAGGTCTTTCAAACAGGTTTACTAGCCTGAACTGGTTGAATTTGGATCTTCTTCATGGCAAAGGAGTTTTTACCTGGAATTTCATTCATTAAAGGTGAAAAGTGGCTTATGTCAAAAATGAGCGTTTCAGAGCGATTGGAGGCTGTTTTAGCGCTGAAAAGTGGCTTATGTGAAAAATGAGCGTTTCAGAGCGAGAGCAGCCTGTTTTTGCACTAAGCTGCATTTCACTGAAAAAAGGTCTTTCAAACAGGTTTACTAGCCTGAACTGGTTGAATTTGGATCTTCTTCATGGCAAAGGAGTTTTTACCTGGAATTTCATTCATTAAAGGTGAAAAGTGGCTTATGTCAAAAATGAGCGTTTCAGAGCGATTGGAGGCTGTTTTAGCACTGTACAGTCGCCTAAGGCTGAAAAGTGGCTTATGTGAAAAATGAGCGTTTCAGAGCGAGAGCAGCCTGTTTTTGCACTAAGCTGCATTTCACTGAAAAAAGGTCTTTCAAACAGGTTTACTAGCCTGAACTGGTTGAATTTGGATCTTCTTCATGGCAAATGAGTTTTTACCTGGAATTTAATTCATTAAGGCTGAAAAGTGGGTTATGTCAAAAATGAGCGTTTCAGAGCGATAGGAGGCTGTTTTAGCACTGTACAGTCGCCTAAGGCTGAAAAGTGGCTTATGTGAAAAATGAGCGTTTCAGAGCGAGAGGAGGCTGTTTTTGCACTAAGCTGCATTTCACTGAAAAAAGGTCTTTCAACCAGGTTTACTAGCCTGAACTGGATGAATTTGGATCTTCTTCATGGCAAAGGAGTTTTTACCTGGAATTTCATTCATTAAAGGTGAAAAGTGGCTTATGTCAAAAATGAGCGTTTCAGAGCGATTGGAGGCTGTTTTAGCGCTGAAAAGTGGCTTATGTGAAAAATGAGCGTTTCAGAGCGAGAGCAGCCTGTTTTTGTACTAAGCTGCATTTCACTGAAAAAAGGTCTTTCAAACAGGTTTACTAGCCTCAACTGGTTGAATTTGGATCTTCTTCATGGCAAAGGAGTTTTTACCTGGAATTTAATTCATTAAGGGTGAAAAGTGGGTTATGTGAAAAATGAGCGTTTCAGAGCGAGAGCAGCCTGTTTTTGCACTAAGCTGCATTTCACTGAAAAAAGGTCTTTCAAACAGGTTTACTAGCCTGAACTGGTTGAATTTGGATCTTATTCATGGCAAAGGAGTTTTTACCTGGAATTTCATTCATTAAAGGTGAAAAGTGGCTTATGTCAAAAATGAGCGTTTCAGAGCGATTGGAGGCTGTTTTAGCACTGTACAGTCGCCTAAGGCTGAAAAGTGGCTTATGTGAAAAATGAGCGTTTCAGAGCGATTGGAGGCTGTTTTAGCACTGTACAGTCGCCTAAGGCTGAAAAGTGGCTTATGTGAAAAATGAGCGTTTCAGAGCGAGAGCAGCCTGTTTTTGCACTAAGCTGCATTTCACTGAAAAAAGGTCTTTCAAACAGGTTTACTAGCCTGAACTTGTTGAATTTGGATCTTCTTCATGGCAAAGGAGTTTTCACCTGGAATTTAATTCATTAAGGCTGAAAAGTGGGTTATGTCAAAAATGAGCGTTTCAGAGCGATTGGAGGCTGTTTTAGCACTGTACAGTCGCCTAAGGCTGAAAAGTGGCTTATGTGAAAAATGAGCGTTTCAGAGCGAGAGCAGCCTGTTTTTGCACTAAGCTGCATTTCACTGAAAAAAGGTCTTTCAAACAGGTTTACTAGCCTGAACTGGTTGAATTTGGATCTTCTTCATGGCAAAGGAGTTTTTACCTGGAATTTCATTCATTAAAGGTGAAAAGTGGCTTATGTCAAAAATGAGCGTTTCAGAGCGATTGGAGGCTGTTTTAGCACTGTACAGTCGCCTAAGGCTGAAAAGTGGCTTATGTGAAAAATGAGCGTTTCAGAGCGAGAGCAGCCTGTTTTTGCACTAAGCTGCATTTCACTGAAAAAAGGTCTTTCAAACAGGTTTACTAGCCTCAACTGGTTGAATTTGGATCTTCTTCATGGCAAAGGAGATTTTACCTGGAATTTAATTCATTAAGGGTGAAAAGTGGGTTATGTGAAAAATGAGCGTTTCAGAGCGAGAGCAGCCTGTTTTTGCACTAAGCTGCATTTCACTGAAAAAAGGTCTTTCAAACAGGTTTACTAGCCTGAACTGGTTGAATTTGGATCTTATTCATGGCAAAGGAGTTTTTACCTGGAATTTCATTCATTAAAGGTGAAAAGTGGCTTATGTCAAAAATGAGCGTTTCAGAGCGATTGGAGGCTGTTTTAGCACTGTACAGTCGCCTAAGGCTGAAAAGTGGCTTATGTGAAAAATGAGCGTTTCAGAGCGAGAGCAGCCTGTTTTTGCACTAAGCTGCATTTCACTGAAAAAAGGTCTTTCAAACAGGTTTACTAGCCTGAACTGGTTGAATTTGGATCTTATTCATGGCAAAGGAGTTTTTACCTGGAATTTCATTCATTAAAGGTGAAAAGTGGGTTATGTCAAAAATGAGCGTTTCAGAGCGATAGGAGGCTGTTTTAGCACTGTACAGTCTCCTAAGGCTGAAAAGTGGCTTATGTGAAAAATGAGCGTTTCAGAGCGAGAGCAGCCTGTTTTTGCACTAAGCTGCATTTCACTGAAAAAAGGTCTTTCAAACAGGTTTACTAGCCTGAACTGGTTGAATTTGGATCTTATTCATGGCAAAGGAGTTTTTACCTGGAATTTCATTCATTAAAGGCGAAAAGTGGGTTATGTCAAAAATGAGCGTTTCAGAGCGATAGGAGGCTGTTTTAGCACTGTACAGTCTCCTAAGGCTGAAAAGTGGCTTATGTGAAAAATGAGCGTTTCAGAGCGAGAGCAGCCTGTTTTTGCACTAAGCTGCATTTCACTGAAAAAAGGTCTTTCAAACAGGTTTACTAGCCTGAACTGGTTGAATTTGGATCTTATTCATGGCAAAGGAGTTTTTACCTGGAATTTCATTCATTAAAGGTGAAAAGTGGGTTATGTCAAAAATGAGCGTTTCGGAGCGATCGGAGGCTGTTTTAGCGCTGAAAAGTGGCTTATGTGAAAAATGAGCGTTTCAGAGCGATTGGAGGCTGTTTTAGCACTGTACAGTCGCCTAAGGCTGAAAAGTGGCTTATGTGAAAAATGAGCGTTTCAGAGCGAGAGCAGCCTGTTTTTGCACTAAGCTGCATTTCACTGAAAAAAGGTCTTTCAAACAGGTTTACTAGCCTGAACTTGTTGAATTTGGATCTTCTTCATGGCAAAGGAGTTTTCACCTGGAATTTCATTCATTAAGGCTGAAAAGTGGGTTATGTCAAAAATGAGCGTTTCAGAGCGATTGGAGGCTGTTTTAGCACTGTACAGTCGCCTAAGGCTGAAAAGTGGCTTATGTGAAAAATGAGCGTTTCAGAGCGAGAGCAGCCTGTTTTTGCACTAAGCTGCATTTCACTGAAAAAAAGTCTTTCAAACAGGTTTACTAGCCTGAACTGGTTGAATTTGGATCTTATTCATGGCAAAGGAGTTTTTACCTGGAATTTCATTCATTAAAGGTGAAAAGTGGGTTATGTCAAAAATGAGCGTTTCAGAGCGATTGGAGGCTGTTTTAGCGCTGAAAAGTGGCTTATGTGAAAAATGAGCGTTTCAGAGCGATTGGAGGCTGTTTTAGCACTGTACAGTCGCCTAAGGCTGAAAAGTGGCTTATGTGAAAAATGAGCGTTTCAGAGCGAGAGCAGCCTGTTTTTGCACTAAGCTGCATTTCACTGAAAAAAGGTCTTTCAAACAGGTTTACTAGCCTGAACTTGTTGAATTTGGATCTTCTTCATGGCAAAGGAGTTTTCACCTGGAATTTAATTCATTAAGGCTGAAAAGTGGCTTATGTCAAAAATGAGCGTTTCAGAGCGATTGGAGGCTGTTTTAGCACTGTACAGTCGCCTAAGGCTGAAAAGTGGCTTATGTGAAAAATGAGCGTTTCAGAGCGAGAGCAGCCTGTTTTTGCACTAAGCTGCATTTCACTGAAAAAAGGTCTTTCAAACAGGTTTACTAGCCTGAACTTGTTGAATTTGGATCTTCTTCATGGCAAAGGAGTTTTCACCTGGAATTTAATTCATTAAGGCTGAAAAGTGGGTTATGTCAAAAATGAGCGTTTCAGAGCGATTGGAGGCTGTTTTAGCACTGTACAGTCGCCTAAGGCTGAAAAGTGGCTTATGTGAAAAATGAGCGTTTCAGAGCGAGAGCAGCCTGTTTTTGCACTAAGCTGCATTTCACTGAAAAAAGGTCTTTCAAACAGGTTTACTAGCCTGAACTTGTTGAATTTGGATCTTCTTCATGGCAAAGGAGTTTTTACCTGGAATTTCATTCATTAAAGGTGAAAAGTGGGTTATGTCAAAAATGAGCGTTTCAGAGCGATTGGAGGCTGTTTTAGCGCTGAAAAGTGGCTTATGTGAAAAATGAGCGTTTCAGAGCGATTGGAGGCTGTTTTAGCACTGTACAGTCGCCTAAGGCTGAAAAGTGGCTTATGTGAAAAATGAGCGTTTCAGAGCGAGAGCAGCCTGTTTTTGCACTAAGCTGCATTTCACTGAAAAAAGGTCTTTCAAACAGGTTTACTAGCCTGAACTTGTTGAATTTGGATCTTCTTCATGGCAAAGGAGTTTTCACCTGGAATTTAATTCATTAAGGCTGAAAAGTGGGTTATGTCAAAAATGAGCGTTTCAGAGCGATTGGAGGCTGTTTTAGCACTGTACAGTCGCCTAAGGCTGAAAAGTGGCTTATGTGAAAAATGAGCGTTTCAGAGCGAGAGCAGCCTGTTTTTGCACTAAGCTGCATTTCACTGAAAAAAGGTCTTTCAAACAGGTTTACTAGCCTGAACTTGTTGAATTTGGATCTTCTTCATGGCAAAGGAGTTTTCACCTGGAATTTAATTCATTAAGGCTGAAAAGTGGGTTATGTCAAAAATGAGCGTTTCAGAGCGATTGGAGGCTGTTTTAGCACTGTACAGTCGCCTAAGGCTGAAAAGTGGCTTATGTGAAAAATGAGCGTTTCAGAGCGAGAGCAGCCTGTTTTTGCACTAAGCTGCATTTCACTGAAAAAAGGTCTTTCAAACAGGTTTACTAGCCTGAACTTGTTGAATTTGGATCTTCTTCATGGCAAAGGAGTTTTTACCTGGAATTTCATTCATTAAAGGTGAAAAGTGGCTTATGTCAAAAATGAGCGTTTCAGAGCGATTGGAGGCTGTTTTAGCGCTGAAAAGTGGCTTATGTGAAAAATGAGCGTTTCAGAGCGTTTGGAGGCTGTTTTAGCACTGTACAGTCGCCTAAGGCTGAAAAGTGGCTTATGTGAAAAATGAGCGTTTCAGAGCGAGAGCAGCCTGTTTTTGCACTAAGCTGCATTTCACTGAAAAAAGGTCTTTCAAACAGGTTTACTAGCCTGAACTTGTTGAATTTGGATCTTCTTCATGGCAAAGGAGTTTTCACCTGGAATTTAATTCATTAAGGCTGAAAAGTGGGTTATGTCAAAAATGAGCGTTTCAGAGCGATTGGAGGCTGTTTTAGCACTGTACAGTCGCCTAAGGCTGAAAAGTGGCTTATGTGAAAAATGAGCGTTTCAGAGCGAGAGCAGCCTGTTTTTGCACTAAGCTGCATTTCACTGAAAAAAGGTCTTTCAAACAGGTTTACTAGCCTGAACTGGTTGAATTTGGATCTTCTTCATGGCAAAGGAGTTTTTACCTGGAATTTCATTCATTAAAGGTGAAAAGTGGCTTATGTCAAAAATGAGCGTTTCAGAGCGATTGGAGGCTGTTTTAGCGCTGAAAAGTGGCTTATGTGAAAAATGAGCGTTTCAGAGCGAGAGCAGCCTGTTTTTGCACTAAGCTGCATTTCACTGAAAAAAGGTCTTTCAAACAGGTTTACTAGCCTGAACTGGTTGAATTTGGATCTTCTTCATGGCAAAGGAGTTTTTACCTGGAATTTCATTCATTAAAGGTGAAAAGTGGCTTATGTCAAAAATGAGCGTTTCAGAGCGATTGGAGGCTGTTTTAGCACTGTACAGTCGCCTAAGGCTGAAAAGTGGCTTATGTGAAAAATGAGCGTTTCAGAGCGAGAGCAGCCTGTTTTTGCACTAAGCTGCATTTCACTGAAAAAAGGTCTTTCAACCAGGTTTACTAGCCTGAACTGGATGAATTTGGATCTTCTTCATGGCAAAGGAGTTTTTACCTGGAATTTCATTCATTAAAGGTGAAAAGTGGCTTATGTCAAAAATGAGCGTTTCAGAGCGATTGGAGGCTGTTTTAGCGCTGAAAAGTGGCTTATGTGAAAAATGAGCGTTTCAGAGCGAGAGCAGCCTGTTTTTGCACTAAGCTGCATTTCACTGAAAAAAGGTCTTTCAAACAGGTTTACTAGCCTCAACTGGTTGAATTTGGATCTTCTTCATGGCAAAGGAGATTTTACCTGGAATTTAATTCATTAAGGGTGAAAAGTGGGTTATGTGAAAAATGAGCGTTTCAGAGCGAGAGCAGCCTGTTTTTGCACTAAGCTGCATTTCACTGAAAAAAGGTCTTTCAAACAGGTTTACTAGCCTGAACTGGTTGAATTTGGATCTTATTCATGGCAAAGGAGTTTTTACCTGGAATTTCATTCATTAAAGGTGAAAAGTGGCTTATGTCAAAAATGAGCGTTTCAGAGCGATTGGAGGCTGTTTTAGCACTGTACAGTCGCCTAAGGCTGAAAAGTGGCTTATGTGAAAAATGAGCGTTTCAGAGCGAGAGCAGCCTGTTTTTGCACTAAGCTGCATTTCACTGAAAAAAGGTCTTTCAAACAGGTTTACTAGCCTGAACTTGTTGAATTTGGATCTTCTTCATGGCAAAGGAGTTTTTACCTGGAATTTCATTCATTAAAGGTGAAAAGTGGGTTATGTCAAAAATGAGCGTTTCAGAGCGATTGGAGGCTGTTTTAGCGCTGAAAAGTGGCTTATGTGAAAAATGAGCGTTTCAGAGCGATTGGAGGCTGTTTTAGCACTGTACAGTCGCCTAAGGCTGAAAAGTGGCTTATGTGAAAAATGAGCGTTTCAGAGCGAGAGCAGCCTGTTTTTGCACTAAGCTGCATTTCACTGAAAAAAGGTCTTTCAAACAGGTTTACTAGCCTGAACTTGTTGAATTTGGATCTTCTTCATGGCAAAGGAGTTTTCACCTGGAATTTAATTCATTAAGGCTGAAAAGTGGGTTATGTCAAAAATGAGCGTTTCAGAGCGATTGGAGGCTGTTTTAGCACTGTACAGTCGCCTAAGGCTGAAAAGTGGCTTATGTGAAAAATGAGCGTTTCAGAGCGAGAGCAGCCTGTTTTTGCACTAAGCTGCATTTCACTGAAAAAAGGTCTTTCAAACAGGTTTACTAGCCTGAACTTGTTGAATTTGGATCTTCTTCATGGCAAAGGAGTTTTCACCTGGAATTTAATTCATTAAGGCTGAAAAGTGGGTTATGTCAAAAATGAGCGTTTCAGAGCGATTGGAGGCTGTTTTAGCACTGTACAGTCGCCTAAGGCTGAAAAGTGGCTTATGTGAAAAATGAGCGTTTCAGAGCGAGAGCAGCCTGTTTTTGCACTAAGCTGCATTTCACTGAAAAAAGGTCTTTCAAACAGGTTTACTAGCCTGAACTTGTTGAATTTGGATCTTCTTCATGGCAAAGGAGTTTTTACCTGGAATTTCATTCATTAAAGGTGAAAAGTGGCTTATGTCAAAAATGAGCGTTTCAGAGCGATTGGAGGCTGTTTTAGCGCTGAAAAGTGGCTTATGTGAAAAATGAGCGTTTCAGAGCGTTTGGAGGCTGTTTTAGCACTGTACAGTCGCCTAAGGCTGAAAAGTGGCTTATGTGAAAAATGAGCGTTTCAGAGCGAGAGCAGCCTGTTTTTGCACTAAGCTGCATTTCACTGAAAAAAGGTCTTTCAAACAGGTTTACTAGCCTGAACTTGTTGAATTTGGATCTTCTTCATGGCAAAGGAGTTTTCACCTGGAATTTAATTCATTAAGGCTGAAAAGTGGGTTATGTCAAAAATGAGCGTTTCAGAGCGATTGGAGGCTGTTTTAGCACTGTACAGTCGCCTAAGGCTGAAAAGTGGCTTATGTGAAAAATGAGCGTTTCAGAGCGAGAGCAGCCTGTTTTTGCACTAAGCTGCATTTCACTGAAAAAAGGTCTTTCAAACAGGTTTACTAGCCTGAACTGGTTGAATTTGGATCTTCTTCATGGCAAAGGAGTTTTTACCTGGAATTTCATTCATTAAAGGTGAAAAGTGGCTTATGTCAAAAATGAGCGTTTCAGAGCGATTGGAGGCTGTTTTAGCGCTGAAAAGTGGCTTATGTGAAAAATGAGCGTTTCAGAGCGAGAGCAGCCTGTTTTTGCACTAAGCTGCATTTCACTGAAAAAAGGTCTTTCAAACAGGTTTACTAGCCTGAACTGGTTGAATTTGGATCTTATTCATGGCAAAGGAGTTTTTACCTGGAATTTCATTCATTAAAGGTGAAAAGTGGCTTATGTCAAAAATGAGCGTTTCAGAGCGATTGGAGGCTGTTTTAGCACTGTACAGTCGCCTAAGGCTGAAAAGTGGCTTATGTGAAAAATGAGCGTTTCAGAGCGAGAGCAGCCTGTTTTTGCACTAAGCTGCATTTCACTGAAAAAAGGTCTTTCAAACAGGTTTACTAGCCTGAACTGGTTGAATTTGGATCTTATTCATGGCAAAGGAGTTTTTACCTGGAATTTCATTCATTAAAGGTGAAAAGTGGGTTATGTCAAAAATGAGCGTTTCAGAGCGATAGGAGGCTGTTTTAGCACTGTACAGTCTCCTAAGGCTGAAAAGTGGCTTATGTGAAAAATGAGCGTTTCAGAGCGAGAGCAGCCTGTTTTTGCACTAAGCTGCATTTCACTGAAAAAAGGTCTTTCAAACAGGTTTACTAGCCTGAACTGGTTGAATTTGGATCTTATTCATGGCAAAGGAGTTTTTACCTGGAATTTCATTCATTAAAGGTGAAAAGTGGGTTATGTCAAAAATGAGCGTTTCAGAGCGATTGGAGGCTGTTTTAGCACTGTACAGTCGCCTAAGGCTGAAAAGTGGCTTATGTGAAAAATGAGCGTTTCAGAGCGAGAGCAGCCTGTTTTTGCACTAAGCTGCATTTCACTGAAAAAAGGTCTTTCAAACAGGTTTACTAGCCTGAACTTGTTGAATTTGGATCTTCTTCATGGCAAAGGAGTTTTCACCTGGAATTTCATTCATTAAGGCTGAAAAGTGGGTTATGTCAAAAATGAGCGTTTCAGAGCGATTGGAGGCTGTTTTAGCACTGTACAGTCGCCTAAGGCTGAAAAGTGGCTTATGTGAAAAATGAGCGTTTCAGAGCGAGAGCAGCCTGTTTTTGCACTAAGCTGCATTTCACTGAAAAAAAGTCTTTCAAACAGGTTTACTAGCCTGAACTGGTTGAATTTGGATCTTATTCATGGCAAAGGAGTTTTTACCTGGAATTTCATTCATTAAAGGTGAAAAGTGGGTTATGTCAAAAATGAGCGTTTCAGAGCGATTGGAGGCTGTTTTAGCGCTGAAAAGTGGCTTATGTGAAAAATGAGCGTTTCAGAGCGATTGGAGGCTGTTTTAGCACTGTACAGTCGCCTAAGGCTGAAAAGTGGCTTATGTGAAAAATGAGCGTTTCAGAGCGAGAGCAGCCTGTTTTTGCACTAAGCTGCATTTCACTGAAAAAAGGTCTTTCAAACAGGTTTACTAGCCTGAACTTGTTGAATTTGGATCTTCTTCATGGCAAAGGAGTTTTCACCTGGAATTTAATTCATTAAGGCTGAAAAGTGGGTTATGTCAAAAATGAGCGTTTCAGAGCGATTGGAGGCTGTTTTAGCACTGTACAGTCGCCTAAGGCTGAAAAGTGGCTTATGTGAAAAATGAGCGTTTCAGAGCGAGAGCAGCCTGTTTTTGCACTAAGCTGCATTTCACTGAAAAAAGGTCTTTCAAACAGGTTTACTAGCCTGAACTTGTTGAATTTGGATCTTCTTCATGGCAAAGGAGTTTTCACCTGGAATTTAATTCATTAAGGCTGAAAAGTGGGTTATGTCAAAAATGAGCGTTTCAGAGCGATTGGAGGCTGTTTTAGCACTGTACAGTCGCCTAAGGCTGAAAAGTGGCTTATGTGAAAAATGAGCGTTTCAGAGCGAGAGCAGCCTGTTTTTGCACTAAGCTGCATTTCACTGAAAAAAGGTCTTTCAAACAGGTTTACTAGCCTGAACTTGTTGAATTTGGATCTTCTTCATGGCAAAGGAGTTTTTACCTGGAATTTCATTCATTAAAGGTGAAAAGTGGCTTATGTCAAAAATGAGCGTTTCAGAGCGATTGGAGGCTGTTTTAGCGCTGAAAAGTGGCTTATGTGAAAAATGAGCGTTTCAGAGCGTTTGGAGGCTGTTTTAGCACTGTACAGTCGCCTAAGGCTGAAAAGTGGCTTATGTGAAAAATGAGCGTTTCAGAGCGAGAGCAGCCTGTTTTTGCACTAAGCTGCATTTCACTGAAAAAAGGTCTTTCAAACAGGTTTACTAGCCTGAACTTGTTGAATTTGGATCTTCTTCATGGCAAAGGAGTTTTCACCTGGAATTTAATTCATTAAGGCTGAAAAGTGGCTTATGTCAAAAATGAGCGTTTCAGAGCGATTGGAGGCTGTTTTAGCACTGTACAGTCGCCTAAGGCTGAAAAGTGGCTTATGTGAAAAATGAGCGTTTCAGAGCGAGAGCAGCCTGTTTTTGCACTAAGCTGCATTTCACTGAAAAAAGGTCTTTCAAACAGGTTTACTAGCCTGAACTGGTTGAATTTGGATCTTCTTCATTGCAAAGGAGTTTTTACCTGG
Source organism: Pagrus pagrus (assembly GCF_965226575.1). NCBI lineage: Eukaryota > Metazoa > Chordata > Actinopteri > Spariformes > Sparidae > Pagrus > Pagrus pagrus. The sequence goes on from NW_028175337.1 coordinate 60,742, forward strand.
AATTTCATTCATTAAAGGTGAAAAGTGGCTTATGTGAAAAATGAGCGTTTCAGAGCGAGAGCAGCCTGTTTTTGCACTAAGCTGCATTTCACTGAAAAAAGGTCTTTCAACCAGGTTTACTAGCCTGAACTGGATGAATTTGGATCTTCTTCATGGCAAAGGAGTTTTTACCTGGAATTTCATTCATTAAAGGTGAAAAGTGGCTTATGTCAAAAATGAGCGTTTCAGAGCGATTGGAGGCTGTTTTAGCGCTGAAAAGTGGCTTATGTGAAAAATGAGCGTTTCAGAGCGAGAGCAGCCTGTTTTTGCACTAAGCTGCATTTCACTGAAAAAAGGTCTTTCAAACAGGTTTACTAGCCTCAACTGGTTGAATTTGGATCTTCTTCATGGCAAAGGAGTTTTTACCTGGAATTTAATTCATTAAGGGTGAAAAGTGGGTTATGTGAAAAATGAGCGTTTCAGAGCGAGAGCAGCCTGTTTTTGCACTAAGCTGCATTTCACTGAAAAAAGGTCTTTCAAACAGGTTTACTAGCCTGAACTGGTTGAATTTGGATCTTATTCATGGCAAAGGAGTTTTTACCTGGAATTTCATTCATTAAAGGTGAAAAGTGGCTTATGTCAAAAATGAGCGTTTCAGAGCGATTGGAGGCTGTTTTAGCACTGTACAGTCGCCTAAGGCTGAAAAGTGGCTTATGTGAAAAATGAGCGTTTCAGAGCGATTGGAGGCTGTTTTAGCACTGTACAGTCGCCTAAGGCTGAAAAGTGGCTTATGTGAAAAATGAGCGTTTCAGAGCGAGAGCAGCCTGTTTTTGCACTAAGCTGCATTTCACTGAAAAAAGGTCTTTCAAACAGGTTTACTAGCCTGAACTTGTTGAATTTGGATCTTCTTCATGGCAAAGGAGTTTTCACCTGGAATTTAATTCATTAAGGCTGAAAAGTGGGTTATGTCAAAAATGAGCGTTTCAGAGCGATTGGAGGCTGTTTTAGCGCTGAAAAGTGGCTTATGTGAAAAATGAGCGTTTCAGAGCGATTGGAGGCTGTTTTAGCACTGTACAGTCGCCTAAGGCTGAAAAGTGGCTTATGTGAAAAATGAGCGTTTCAGAGCGAGAGCAGCCTGTTTTTGCACTAAGCTGCATTTCACTGAAAAAAGGTCTTTCAAACAGGTTTACTAGCCTGAACTTGTTGAATTTGGATCTTCTTCATGGCAAAGGAGTTTTCACCTGGAATTTAATTCATTAAGGCTGAAAAGTGGGTTATGTCAAAAATGAGCGTTTCAGAGCGATTGGAGGCTGTTTTAGCGCTGAAAAGTGGCTTATGTGAAAAATGAGCGTTTCAGAGCGTTTGGAGGCTGTTTTAGCACTGTACAGTCGCCTAAGGCTGAAAAGTGGCTTATGTGAAAAATGAGCGTTTCAGAGCGAGAGCAGCCTGTTTTTGCACTAAGCTGCATTTCACTGAAAAAAGGTCTTTCAAACAGGTTTACTAGCCTGAACTTGTTGAATTTGGATCTTCTTCATGGCAAAGGAGTTTTCACCTGGAATTTAATTCATTAAGGCTGAAAAGTGGCTTATGTCAAAAATGAGCGTTTCAGAGCGATTGGAGGCTGTTTTAGCACTGTACAGTCGCCTAAGGCTGAAAAGTGGCTTATGTGAAAAATGAGCGTTTCAGAGCGAGAGCAGCCTGTTTTTGCACTAAGCTGCATTTCACTGAAAAAAGGTCTTTCAAACAGGTTTACTAGCCTGAACTGGTTGAATTTGGATCTTCTTCATTGCAAAGGAGTTTTTACCTGGAATTTCATTCATTAAAGGTGAAAAGTGGCTTATGTCAAAAATGAGCGTTTCAGAGCGATTGGAGGCTGTTTTAGCACTGTACAGTCGCCTAAGGCTGAAAAGTGGCTTATGTGAAAAATGAGCGTTTCAGAGCGAGAGCAGCCTGTTTTTGCACTAAGCTGCATTTCACTGAAAAAAGGTCTTTCAACCAGGTTTACTAGCCTGAACTGGATGAATTTGGATCTTCTTCATGGCAAAGGAGTTTTTACCTGGAATTTCATTCATTAAAGGTGAAAAGTGGCTTATGTCAAAAATGAGCGTTTCAGAGCGATTGGAGGCTGTTTTAGCGCTGAAAAGTGGCTTATGTGAAAAATGAGCGTTTCAGAGCGAGAGCAGCCTGTTTTTGCACTAAGCTGCATTTCACTGAAAAAAGGTCTTTCAAACAGGTTTACTAGCCTCAACTGGTTGAATTTGGATCTTCTTCATGGCAAAGGAGTTTTTACCTGGAATTTAATTCATTAAGGGTGAAAAGTGGGTTATGTGAAAAATGAGCGTTTCAGAGCGAGAGCAGCCTGTTTTTGCACTAAGCTGCATTTCACTGAAAAAAGGTCTTTCAAACAGGTTTACTAGCCTGAACTGGTTGAATTTGGATCTTATTCATGGCAAAGGAGTTTTTACCTGGAATTTCATTCATTAAAGGTGAAAAGTGGCTTATGTCAAAAATGAGCGTTTCAGAGCGATTGGAGGCTGTTTTAGCACTGTACAGTCGCCTAAGGCTGAAAAGTGGCTTATGTGAAAAATGAGCGTTTCAGAGCGATTGGAGGCTGTTTTAGCACTGTACAGTCGCCTAAGGCTGAAAAGTGGCTTATGTGAAAAATGAGCGTTTCAGAGCGAGAGCAGCCTGTTTTTGCACTAAGCTGCATTTCACTGAAAAAAGGTCTTTCAAACAGGTTTACTAGCCTGAACTTGTTGAATTTGGATCTTCTTCATGGCAAAGGAGTTTTCACCTGGAATTTAATTCATTAAGGCTGAAAAGTGGGTTATGTCAAAAATGAGCGTTTCAGAGCGATTGGAGGCTGTTTTAGCGCTGAAAAGTGGCTTATGTGAAAAATGAGCGTTTCAGAGCGATTGGAGGCTGTTTTAGCACTGTACAGTCGCCTAAGGCTGAAAAGTGGCTTATGTGAAAAATGAGCGTTTCAGAGCGAGAGCAGCCTGTTTTTGCACTAAGCTGCATTTCACTGAAAAAAGGTCTTTCAAACAGGTTTACTAGCCTGAACTTGTTGAATTTGGATCTTCTTCATGGCAAAGGAGTTTTCACCTGGAATTTAATTCATTAAGGCTGAAAAGTGGGTTATGTCAAAAATGAGCGTTTCAGAGCGATTGGAGGCTGTTTTAGCGCTGAAAAGTGGCTTATGTGAAAAATGAGCGTTTCAGAGCGATTGGAGGCTGTTTTAGCACTGTACAGTCGCCTAAGGCTGAAAAGTGGCTTATGTGAAAAATGAGCGTTTCAGAGCGAGAGCAGCCTGTTTTTGCACTAAGCTGCATTTCACTGAAAAAAGGTCTTTCAAACAGGTTTACTAGCCTGAACTGGTTGAATATGGATCTTCTTCATGGCAAAGGAGTTTTTACCTGGAATTTCATTCATTAAAGGTGAAAAGTGGCTTATGTCAAAAATGAGCGTTTCAGAGCGATTGGAGGCTGTTTTAGCACTGTACAGTCGCCTAAGGCTGAAAAGTGGCTTATGTGAAAAATGAGCGTTTCAGAGCGAGAGCAGCCTGTTTTTGCACTAAGCTGCATTTCACTGAAAAAAGGTCTTTCAAACAGGTTTACTAGCCTGAACTGGTTGAATTTGGATCTTCTTCATGGCAAAGGAGATTTTACCTGGAATTTAATTCATTAAGGGTGAAAAGTGGGTTATGTGAAAAATGAGCGTTTCAGAGCGAGAGCAGCCTGTTTTTGCACTAAGCTGCATTTCACTGAAAAAAGGTCTTTCAAACAGGTTTACTAGCCTGAACTGGTTGAATTTGGATCTTATTCATGGCAAAGGAGTTTTTACCTGGAATTTCATTCATTAAAGGTGAAAAGTGGCTTATGTCAAAAATGAGCGTTTCAGAGCGATTGGAGGCTGTTTTAGCACTGTACAGTCGCCTAAGGCTGAAAAGTGGCTTATGTGAAAAATGAGCGTTTCAGAGCGAGAGCAGCCTGTTTTTGCACTAAGCTGCATTTCACTGAAAAAAGGTCTTTCAAACAGGTTTACTAGCCTGAACTGGTTGAATTTGGATCTTATTCATGGCAAAGGAGTTTTTACCTGGAATTTCATTCATTAAAGGTGAAAAGTGGCTTATGTCAAAAATGAGCGTTTCAGAGCGATAGGAGGCTGTTTTAGCACTGTACAGTCTCCTAAGGCTGAAAAGTGGCTTATGTGAAAAATGAGCGTTTCAGAGCGAGAGCAGCCTGTTTTTGCACTAAGCTGCATTTCACTGAAAAAAGGTCTTTCAAACAGGTTTACTAGCCTGAACTGGTTGAATTTGGATCTTATTCATGGCAAAGGAGTTTTTACCTGGAATTTCATTCATTAAAGGTGAAAAGTGGCTTATGTCAAAAATGAGCGTTTCAGAGCGATTGGAGGCTGTTTTAGCGCTGAAAAGTGGCTTATGTGAAAAATGAGCGTTTCAGAGCGAGAGCAGCCTGTTTTTGCACTAAGCTGTATTTCACTGAAAAAAGGTCTTTCAAACAGGTTTACTAGCCTGAACTGGTTGAATTTGGATCTTCTTCATGGCAAAGGAGTTTTTACCTGGAATTTCATTCATTAAAGGTGAAAAGTGGCTTATGTCAAAAATGAGCGTTTCAGAGCGATTGGAGGCTGTTTTAGCGCTGAAAAGTGGCTTATGTGAAAAATGAGCGTTTCAGAGCGATTGGAGGCTGTTTTAGCACTGTACAGTCGCCTAAGGCTGAAAAGTGGCTTATGTGAAAAATGAGCGTTTCAGAGCGAGAGCAGCCTGTTTTTGCACTAAGCTGCATTTCACTGAAAAAAGGTCTTTCAAACAGGTTTACTAGCCTGAACTGGTTGAATTTGGATCTTCTTCATGGCAAAGGAGTTTTTACCTGGAATTTCATTCATTAAAGGTGAAAAGTGGCTTATGTCAAAAATGAGCGTTTCAGAGCGATTGGAGGCTGTTTTAGCACTGTACAGTCGCCTAAGGCTGAAAAGTGGCTTATGTGAAAAATGAGCGTTTCAGAGCGAGAGCAGCCTGTTTTTGCACTAAGCTGCATTTCACTGAAAAAAGGTCTTTCAAACAGGTTTACTATCCTGAACTGGTTGAATTTGGATCTTATTCATGGCAAAGGAGTTTTTACCTGGAATTTCATTCATTAAAGGTGAAAAGTGGCTTATGTCAAAAATGAGCGTTTCAGAGCGATTGGAGGCTGTTTTAGCACTGTACAGTCGCCTAAGGCTGAAAAGTGGCTTATGTGAAAAATGAGCGTTTCAGAGCGAGAGCAGCCTGTTTTTGCACTAAGCTGCATTTCACTGAAAAAAGGTCTTTCAAACAGGTTTACTAGCCTCAACTGGTTGAATTTGGATCTTCTTCATGGCAAAGGAGTTTTTACCTGGAATTTAATTCATTAAGGGTGAAAAGTGGGTTATGTGAAAAATGAGCGTTTCAGAGCGAGAGCAGCCTGTTTTTGCACTAAGCTGCATTTCACTGAAAAAAGGTCTTTCAAACAGGTTTACTAGCCTGAACTGGTTGAATTTGGATCTTATTCATGGCAAAGGAGTTTTTACCTGGAATTTCATTCATTAAAGGTGAAAAGTGGCTTATGTCAAAAATGAGCGTTTCAGAGCGATTGGAGGCTGTTTTAGCGCTGAAAAGTGGCTTATGTGAAAAATGAGCGTTTCAGAGCGAGAGCAGCCTGTTTTTGCACTAAGCTGCATTTCACTGAAAAAAGGTCTTTCAAACAGGTTTACTAGCCTGAACTGGTTGAATTTGGATCTTCTTCATGGCAAAGGAGTTTTTACCTGGAATTTCATTCATTAAAGGTGAAAAGTGGCTTATGTCAAAAATGAGCGTTTCAGAGCGATTGGAGGCTGTTTTAGCGCTGAAAAGTGGCTTATGTGAAAAATGAGCGTTTCAGAGCGATTGGAGGCTGTTTTAGCACTGTACAGTCGCCTAAGGCTGAAAAGTGGCTTATGTGAAAAATGAGCGTTTCAGAGCGAGAGCAGCCTGTTTTTGCACTAAGCTGCATTTCACTGAAAAAAGGTCTTTCAAACAGGTTTACTAGCCTGAACTTGTTGAATTTGGATCTTCTTCATGGCAAAGGAGTTTTCACCTGGAATTTAATTCATTAAGGCTGAAAAGTGGCTTATGTCAAAAATGAGCGTTTCAGAGCGATTGGAGGCTGTTTTAGCACTGTACAGTCGCCTAAGGCTGAAAAGTGGCTTATGTGAAAAATGAGCGTTTCAGAGCGAGAGCAGCCTGTTTTTGCACTAAGCTGCATTTCACTGAAAAAAGGTCTTTCAAACAGGTTTACTAGCCTGAACTGGTTGAATTTGGATCTTCTTCATGGCAAAGGAGTTTTTACCTGGAATTTAATTCATTAAGGCTGAAAAGTGGGTTATGTCAAAAATGAGCGTTTCAGAGCGATAGGAGGCTGTTTTAGCACTGTACAGTCGCCTAAGGCTGAAAAGTGGGTTATGTGAAAAATGAGCGTTTCAGAGCGAGAGGAGGCTGTTTTTGCACTAAGCTGCATTTCACTGAAAAAAGGTCTTTCAAACAGGTTTACTAGCCTGAACTGGTTGAATTTGGATCTTATTCATGGCAAAGGAGTTTTTACCTGGAATTTCATTCATTAAAGGTGAAAAGTGGCTTATGTCAAAAATGAGCGTTTCAGAGCGATTGGAGGCTGTTTTAGCGCTGAAAAGTGGCTTATGTGAAAAATGAGCGTTTCAGAGCGATTGGAGGCTGTTTTAGCACTGTACAGTCGCCTAAGGCTGAAAAGTGGCTTATGTGAAAAATGAGCGTTTCAGAGCGAGAGCAGCCTGTTTTTGCACTAAGCTGCATTTCACTGAAAAAAGGTCTTTCAAACAGGTTTACTAGCCTGAACTTGTTGAATTTGGATCTTCTTCATGGCAAAGGAGTTTTCACCTGGAATTTAATTCATTAAGGCTGAAAAGTGGCTTATGTCAAAAATGAGCGTTTCAGAGCGATTGGAGGCTGTTTTAGCACTGTACAGTCGCCTAAGGCTGAAAAGTGGCTTATGTGAAAAATGAGCGTTTCAGAGCGAGAGCAGCCTGTTTTTGCACTAAGCTGCATTTCACTGAAAAAAGGTCTTTCAAACAGGTTTACTAGCCTGAACTGGTTGAATTTGGATCTTCTTCATGGCAAAGGAGTTTTTACCTGGAATTTCATTCATTAAAGGTGAAAAGTGGCTTATGTCAAAAATGAGCGTTTCAGAGCGATTGGAGGCTGTTTTAGCGCTGAAAAGTGGCTTATGTGAAAAATGAGCGTTTCAGAGCGAGAGCAGCCTGTTTTTGCACTAAGCTGCATTTCACTGAAAAAAGGTCTTTCAAACAGGTTTACTAGCCTGAACTGGTTGAATTTGGATCTTCTTCATTGCAAAGGAGTTTTTACCTGGAATTTCATTCATTAAAGGTGAAAAGTGGCTTATGTCAAAAATGAGCGTTTCAGAGCGATTGGAGGCTGTTTTAGCACTGTACAGTCGCCTAAGGCTGAAAAGTGGCTTATGTGAAAAATGAGCGTTTCAGAGCGAGAGCAGCCTGTTTTTGCACTAAGCTGCATTTCACTGAAAAAAGGTCTTTCAAACAGGTTTACTAGCCTGAACTGGTTGAATTTGGATCTTCTTCGTGGCAAATGAGTTTTTACCTGGAATTTAATTCATTAAGGCTGAAAAGTGGGTTATGTCAAAAATGAGCGTTTCAGAGCGATAGGAGGCTGTTTTAGCACTGTACAGTCGCCTAAGGCTGAAAAGTGGCTTATGTGAAAAATGAGCGTTTCAGAGCGAGAGGAGGCTGTTTTTGCACTAAGCTGCATTTCACTGAAAAAAGGTCTTTCAAACAGGTTTACTAGCCTCAACTGGTTGAATTTGGATCTTCTTCATGGCAAAGGAGTTTTTACCTGGAATTTAATTCATTAAGGGTGAAAAGTGGGTTATGTGAAAAATGAGCGTTTCAGAGCGAGAGCAGCCTGTTTTTGCACTAAGCTGCATTTCACTGAAAAAAGGTCTTTCAAACAGGTTTACTAGCCTGAACTTGTTGAATTTGGATCTTCTTCATGGCAAAGGAGTTTTCACCTGGAATTTAATTCATTAAGGCTGAAAAGTGGCTTATGTCAAAAATGAGCGTTTCAGAGCGATTGGAGGCTGTTTTAGCACTGTACAGTCGCCTAAGGCTGAAAAGTGGCTTATGTGAAAAATGAGCGTTTCAGAGCGAGAGCAGCCTGTTTTTGCACTAAGCTGCATTTCACTGAAAAAAGGTCTTTCAAACAGGTTTACTAGCCTGAACTGGTTGAATTTGGATCTTCTTCATGGCAAAGGAGTTTTTACCTGGAATTTCATTCATTAAAGGTGAAAAGTGGCTTATGTCAAAAATGAGCGTTTCAGAGCGATTGGAGGCTGTTTTAGCGCTGAAAAGTGGCTTATGTGAAAAATGAGCGTTTCAGAGCGAGAGCAGCCTGTTTTTGCACTAAGCTGCATTTCACTGAAAAAAGGTCTTTCAAACAGGTTTACTAGCCTGAACTGGTTGAATTTGGATCTTCTTCATTGCAAAGGAGTTTTTACCTGGAATTTCATTCATTAAAGGTGAAAAGTGGCTTATGTCAAAAATGAGCGTTTCAGAGCGATTGGAGGCTGTTTTAGCACTGTACAGTCGCCTAAGGCTGAAAAGTGGCTTATGTGAAAAATGAGCGTTTCAGAGCGAGAGCAGCCTGTTTTTGCACTAAGCTGCATTTCACTGAAAAAAGGTCTTTCAAACAGGTTTACTAGCCTGAACTGGTTGAATTTGGATCTTCTTCGTGGCAAATGAGTTTTTACCTGGAATTTAATTCATTAAGGCTGAAAAGTGGGTTATGTCAAAAATGAGCGTTTCAGAGCGATAGGAGGCTGTTTTAGCACTGTACAGTCGCCTAAGGCTGAAAAGTGGCTTATGTGAAAAATGAGCGTTTCAGAGCGAGAGGAGGCTGTTTTTGCACTAAGCTGCATTTCACTGAAAAAAGGTCTTTCAACCAGGTTTACTAGCCTGAACTGGATGAATTTGGATCTTCTTCATGGCAAAGGAGTTTTTACCTGGAATTTCATTCATTAAAGGTGAAAAGTGGCTTATGTCAAAAATGAGCGTTTCAGAGCGATTGGAGGCTGTTTTAGCGCTGAAAAGTGGCTTATGTGAAAAATGAGCGTTTCAGAGCGAGAGCAGCCTGTTTTTGCACTAAGCTGCATTTCACTGAAAAAAGGTCTTTCAAACAGGTTTACTAGCCTCAACTGGTTGAATTTGGATCTTCTTCATGGCAAAGGAGTTTTTACCTGGAATTTAATTCATTAAGGGTGAAAAGTGGGTTATGTGAAAAATGAGCGTTTCAGAGCGAGAGCAGCCTGTTTTTGCACTAAGCTGCATTTCACTGAAAAAAGGTCTTTCAAACAGGTTTACTAGCCTGAACTGGTTGAATTTGGATCTTATTCATGGCAAAGGAGTTTTTACCTGGAATTTCATTCATTAAAGGTGAAAAGTGGCTTATGTCAAAAATGAGCGTTTCAGAGCGATTGGAGGCTGTTTTAGCACTGTACAGTCGCCTAAGGCTGAAAAGTGGCTTATGTGAAAAATGAGCGTTTCAGAGCGAGAGCAGCCTGTTTTTGCACTAAGCTGCATTTCACTGAAAAAAGGTCTTTCAAACAGGTTTACTAGCCTGAACTGGTTGAATTTGGATCTTCTTCATGGCAAATGAGTTTTTACCTGGAATTTAATTCATTAAGGCTGAAAAGTGGGTTATGTCAAAAATGAGCGTTTCAGAGCGATAGGAGGCTGTTTTAGCACTGTACAGTCGCCTAAGGCTGAAAAGTGGCTTATGTGAAAAATGAGCGTTTCAGAGCGAGAGGAGGCTGTTTTTGCACTAAGCTGCATTTCACTGAAAAAAGGTCTTTCAACCAGGTTTACTAGCCTGAACTGGATGAATTTGGATCTTCTTCATGGCAAAGGAGTTTTTACCTGGAATTTCATTCATTAAAGGTGAAAAGTGGCTTATGTCAAAAATGAGCGTTTCAGAGCGATTGGAGGCTGTTTTAGCGCTGAAAAGTGGCTTATGTGAAAAATGAGCGTTTCAGAGCGAGAGCAGCCTGTTTTTGCACTAAGCTGCATTTCACTGAAAAAAGGTCTTTCAAACAGGTTTACTAGCCTGAACTGGTTGAATTTGGATCTTCTTCATGGCAAAGGAGTTTTTACCTGGAATTTCATTCATTAAAGGTGAAAAGTGGCTTATGTCAAAAATGAGCGTTTCAGAGCGATTGGAGGCTGTTTTAGCACTGTACAGTCGCCTAAGGCTGAAAAGTGGCTTATGTGAAAAATGAGCGTTTCAGAGCGAGAGCAGCCTGTTTTTGCACTAAGCTGCATTTCACTGAAAAAAGGTCTTTCAAACAGGTTTACTAGCCTGAACTGGTTGAATTTGGATCTTCTTCATGGCAAATGAGTTTTTACCTGGAATTTAATTCATTAAGGCTGAAAAGTGGGTTATGTCAAAAATGAGCGTTTCAGAGCGATAGGAGGCTGTTTTAGCACTGTACAGTCGCCTAAGGCTGAAAAGTGGCTTATGTGAAAAATGAGCGTTTCAGAGCGAGAGGAGGCTGTTTTTGCACTAAGCTGCATTTCACTGAAAAAAGGTCTTTCAACCAGGTTTACTAGCCTGAACTGGATGAATTTGGATCTTCTTCATGGCAAAGGAGTTTTTACCTGGAATTTCATTCATTAAAGGTGAAAAGTGGCTTATGTCAAAAATGAGCGTTTCAGAGCGATTGGAGGCTGTTTTAGCGCTGAAAAGTGGCTTATGTGAAAAATGAGCGTTTCAGAGCGAGAGCAGCCTGTTTTTGCACTAAGCTGCATTTCACTGAAAAAAGGTCTTTCAAACAGGTTTACTAGCCTCAACTGGTTGAATTTGGATCTTCTTCATGGCAAAGGAGTTTTTACCTGGAATTTAATTCATTAAGGCTGAAAAGTGGGTTATGTCAAAAATGAGCGTTTCAGAGCGATTGGAGGCTGTTTTAGCACTGTACAGTCGCCTAAGGCTGAAAAGTGGCTTATGTGAAAAATGAGCGTTTCAGAGCGAGAGCAGCCTGTTTTTGCACTAAGCTGCATTTCACTGAAAAAAGGTCTTTCAAACAGGTTTACTAGCCTGAACTTGTTGAATTTGGATCTTCTTCATGGCAAAGGAGTTTTCACCTGGAATTTAATTCATTAAGGCTGAAAAGTGGGTTATGTCAAAAATGAGCGTTTCAGAGCGATTGGAGGCTGTTTTAGCACTGTACAGTCGCCTAAGGCTGAAAAGTGGCTTATGTGAAAAATGAGCGTTTCAGAGCGAGAGCAGCCTGTTTTTGCACTAAGCTGCATTTCACTGAAAAAAGGTCTTTCAAACAGGTTTACTAGCCTGAACTGGTTGAATTTGGATCTTATTCATGGCAAAGGAGTTTTTACCTGGAATTTCATTCATTAAAGGTGAAAAGTGGCTTATGTCAAAAATGAGCGTTTCAGAGCGATTGGAGGCTGTTTTAGCACTGTACAGTCGCCTAAGGCTGAAAAGTGGCTTATGTGAAAAATGAGCGTTTCAGAGCGATTGGAGGCTGTTTTAGCACTGTACAGTCGCCTAAGGCTGAAAAGTGGCTTATGTGAAAAATGAGCGTTTCAGAGCGAGAGCAGCCTGTTTTTGCACTAAGCTGCATTTCACTGAAAAAAGGTCTTTCAAACAGGTTTACTAGCCTGAACTGGTTGAATTTGGATCTTATTCATGGCAAAGGAGTTTTTACCTGGAATTTCATTCATTAAAGGTGAAAAGTGGCTTATGTCAAAAATGAGCGTTTCAGAGCGATTGGAGGCTGTTTTAGCACTGTACAGTCGCCTAAGGCTGAAAAGTGGCTTATGTGAAAAATGAGCGTTTCAGAGCGAGAGCAGCCTGTTTTTGCACTAAGCTGCATTTCACTGAAAAAAGGTCTTTCAAACAGGTTTACTAGCCTGAACTGGTTGAATTTGGATCTTATTCATGGCAAAGGAGTTTTTACCTGGAATTTCATTCATTAAAGGTGAAAAGTGGGTTATGTCAAAAATGAGCGTTTCAGAGCGATAGGAGGCTGTTTTAGCACTGTACAGTCTCCTAAGGCTGAAAAGTGGCTTATGTGAAAAATGAGCGTTTCAGAGCGAGAGCAGCCTGTTTTTGCACTAAGCTGCATTTCACTGAAAAAAGGTCTTTCAAACAGGTTTACTAGCCTGAACTGGTTGAATTTGGATCTTATTCATGGCAAAGGAGTTTTTACCTGGAATTTCATTCATTAAAGGTGAAAAGTGGGTTATGTCAAAAATTAGCGTTTCAGAGCGATTGGAGGCTGTTTTAGCGCTGAAAAGTGGCTTATGTGAAAAATGAGCGTTTCAGAGCGAGAGCAGCCTGTTTTTGCACTAAGCTGCATTTCACTGAAAAAAGGTCTTTCAAACAGGTTTACTAGCCTGAACTGGTTGAATTTGGATCTTATTCATGGCAAAGGAGTTTTTACCTGGAATTTCATTCATTAAAGGTGAAAAGTGGCTTATGTCAAAAATGAGCGTTTCAGAGCGATTGGAGGCTGTTTTAGCGCTGAAAAGTGGCTTATGTGAAAAATGAGCGTTTCAGAGCGATTGGAGGCTGTTTTAGCACTGTACAGTCGCCTAAGGCTGAAAAGTGGCTTATGTGAAAAATGAGCGTTTCAGAGCGAGAGCAGCCTGTTTTTGCACTAAGCTGCATTTCACTGAAAAAAGGTCTTTCAAACAGGTTTACTAGCCTGAACTTGTTGAATTTGGATCTTCTTCATGGCAAAGGAGTTTTCACCTGGAATTTAATTCATTAAGGCTGAAAAGTGGGTTATGTCAAAAATGAGCGTTTCAGAGCGATTGGAGGCTGTTTTAGCACTGTACAGTCGCCTAAGGCTGAAAAGTGGCTTATGTCAAAAATGAGCGTTTCAGAGCGATTGGAGGCTGTTTTAGCACTGTACAGTCGCCTAAGGCTGAAAAGTGGCTTATGTGAAAAATGAGCGTTTCAGAGCGAGAGCAGCCTGTTTTTGCACTAAGCTGCATTTCACTGAAAAAAGGTCTTTCAAACAGGTTTACTAGCCTGAACTGGTTGAATTTGGATCTTATTCATGGCAAAGGAGTTTTTACCTGGAATTTCATTCATTAAAGGTGAAAAGTGGGTTATGTCAAAAATGAGCGTTTCAGAGCGAGAGCAGCCTGTTTTTGCACTAAGCTGCATTTCACTGAAAAAAGGTCTTTCAAACAGGTTTACTAGCCTCAACTGGTTGAATTTGGATCTTATTCATGGCAAAGGAGTTTTTACCTGGAATTTCATTCATTAAAGGTGAAAAGTGGGTTATGTCAAAAATGAGCGTTTCAGAGCGATTGGAGGCTGTTTTAGCGCTGAAAAGTGGCTTATGTGAAAAATGAGCGTTTCAGAGCGAGAGCAGCCTGTTTTTGCACTAAGCTGCATTTCACTGAAAAAAGGTCTTTCAAACAGGTTTACTAGCCTGAACTGGTTGAATTTGGATCTTCTTCATGGCAAAGGAGTTTTTACCTGGAATTTCATTCATTAAAGGTGAAAAGTGGCTTATGTCAAAAATGAGCGTTTCAGAGCGATTGGAGGCTGTTTTAGCGCTGAAAAGTGGCTTATGTGAAAAATGAGCGTTTCAGAGCGATTGGAGGCTGTTTTAGCACTGTACAGTCGCCTAAGGCTGAAAAGTGGCTTATGTGAAAAATGAGCGTTTCAGAGCGAGAGCAGCCTGTTTTTGCACTAAGCTGCATTTCACTGAAAAAAGGTCTTTCAAACAGGTTTACTAGCCTGAACTGGTTGAATTTGGATCTTCTTCATGGCAAAGGAGTTTTTACCTGGAATTTCATTCATTAAAGGTGAAAAGTGGCTTATGTCAAAAATGAGCGTTTCAGAGCGATTGGAGGCTGTTTTAGCACTGTACAGTCGCCTAAGGCTGAAAAGTGGCTTATGTGAAAAATGAGCGTTTCAGAGCGAGAGCAGCCTGTTTTTGCACTAAGCTGCATTTCACTGAAAAAAGGTCTTTCAAACAGGTTTACTAGCCTCAACTGGTTGAATTTGGATCTTCTTCATGGCAAAGGAGATTTTACCTGGAATTTAATTCATTAAGGGTGAAAAGTGGGTTATGTGAAAAATGAGCGTTTCAGAGCGAGAGCAGCCTGTTTTTGCACTAAGCTGCATTTCACTGAAAAAAGGTCTTTCAAACAGGTTTACTAGCCTGAACTGGTTGAATTTGGATCTTATTCATGGCAAAGGAGTTTTTACCTGGAATTTCATTCATTAAAGGTGAAAAGTGGCTTATGTCAAAAATGAGCGTTTCAGAGCGATTGGAGGCTGTTTTAGCACTGTACAGTCGCCTAAGGCTGAAAAGTGGCTTATGTGAAAAATGAGCGTTTCAGAGCGAGAGCAGCCTGTTTTTGCACTAAGCTGCATTTCACTGAAAAAAGGTCTTTCAAACAGGTTTACTAGCCTCAACTGGTTGAATTTGGATCTTCTTCATGGCAAAGGAGATTTTACCTGGAATTTAATTCATTAAGGGTGAAAAGTGGGTTATGTCAAAAATGAGCGTTTCAGAGCGATTGGAGGCTGTTTTAGCACTGTACAGTCGCCTAAGGCTGAAAAGTGGCTTATGTGAAAAATGAGCGTTTCAGAGCGAGAGCAGCCTGTTTTTGCACTAAGCTGCATTTCACTGAAAAAAGGTCTTTCAAACAGGTTTACTAGCCTCAACTGGTTGAATTTGGATCTTCTTCATGGCAAAGGAGATTTTACCTGGAATTTAATTCATTAAGGGTGAAAAGTGGGTTATGTGAAAAATGAGCGTTTCAGAGCGAGAGCAGCCTGTTTTTGCACTAAGCTGCATTTCACTGAAAAAAGGTCTTTCAAACAGGTTTACTAGCCTGAACTGGTTGAATTTGGATCTTATTCATGGCAAAGGAGTTTTTACCTGGAATTTCATTCATTAAAGGTGAAAAGTGGGTTATGTCAAAAATGAGCGTTTCAGAGCGATTGGAGGCTGTTTTAGCGCTGAAAAGTGGCTTATGTGAAAAATGAGCGTTTCAGAGCGAGAGCAGCCTGTTTTTGCACTAAGCTGCATTTCACTGAAAAAAGGTCTTTCAAACAGGTTTACTAGCCTGAACTGGTTGAATTTGGATCTTCTTCATGGCAAAGGAGTTTTTACCTGGAATTTCATTCATTAAAGGTGAAAAGTGGCTTATGTCAAAAATGAGCGTTTCAGAGCGATTGGAGGCTGTTTTAGCGCTGAAAAGTGGCTTATGTGAAAAATGAGCGTTTCAGAGCGATTGGAGGCTGTTTTAGCACTGTACAGTCGCCTAAGGCTGAAAAGTGGCTTATGTGAAAAATGAGCGTTTCAGAGCGAGAGCAGCCTGTTTTTGCACTAAGCTGCATTTCACTGAAAAAAGGTCTTTCAAACAGGTTTACTAGCCTGAACTGGTTGAATTTGGATCTTCTTCATGGCAAAGGAGTTTTTACCTGGAATTTCATTCATTAAAGGTGAAAAGTGGCTTATGTCAAAAATGAGCGTTTCAGAGCGATTGGAGGCTGTTTTAGCACTGTACAGTCGCCTAAGGCTGAAAAGTGGCTTATGTGAAAAATGAGCGTTTCAGAGCGAGAGCAGCCTGTTTTTGCACTAAGCTGCATTTCACTGAAAAAAGGTCTTTCAAACAGGTTTACTAGCCTGAACTGGTTGAATTTGGATCTTCTTCATGGCAAAGGAGTTTTTACCTGGAATTTCATTCATTAAAGGTGAAAAGTGGCTTATGTCAAAAATGAGCGTTTCAGAGCGATTGGAGGCTGTTTTAGCACTGTACAGTCGCCTAAGGCTGAAAAGTGGCTTATGTGAAAAATGAGCGTTTCAGAGCGAGAGCAGCCTGTTTTTGCACTAAGCTGCATTTCACTGAAAAAAGGTCTTTCAAACAGGTTTACTAGCCTCAACTGGTTGAATTTGGATCTTCTTCATGGCAAAGGAGATTTTACCTGGAATTTAATTCATTAAGGGTGAAAAGTGGGTTATGTGAAAAATGAGCGTTTCAGAGCGAGAGCAGCCTGTTTTTGCACTAAGCTGCATTTCACTGAAAAAAGGTCTTTCAAACAGGTTTACTAGCCTGAACTGGTTGAATTTGGATCTTATTCATGGCAAAGGAGTTTTTACCTGGAATTTCATTCATTAAAGGTGAAAAGTGGCTTATGTGAAAAATGAGCGTTTCAGAGCGATTGGAGGCTGTTTTAGCACTGTACAGTCGCCTAAGGCTGAAAAGTGGCTTATGTGAAAAATGAGCGTTTCAGAGCGAGAGCAGCCTGTTTTTGCACTAAGCTGCATTTCACTGAAAAAAGGTCTTTCAAACAGGTTTACTAGCCTCAACTGGTTGAATTTGGATCTTCTTCATGGCAAAGGAGATTTTACCTGGAATTTAATTCATTAAGGGTGAAAAGTGGGTTATGTGAAAAATGAGCGTTTCAGAGCGAGAGCAGCCTGTTTTTGCACTAAGCTGCATTTCACTGAAAAAAGGTCTTTCAAACAGGTTTACTAGCCTGAACTGGTTGAATTTGGATCTTATTCATGGCAAAGGAGTTTTTACCTGGAATTTCATTCATTAAAGGTGAAAAGTGGCTTATGTCAAAAATGAGCGTTTCAGAGCGATTGGAGGCTGTTTTAGCACTGTACAGTCGCCTAAGGCTGAAAAGTGGCTTATGTGAAAAATGAGCGTTTCAGAGCGAGAGCAGCCTGTTTTTGCACTAAGCTGCATTTCACTGAAAAAAGGTCTTTCAAACAGGTTTACTAGCCTCAACTGGTTGAATTTGGATCTTCTTCATGGCAAAGGAGATTTTACCTGGAATTTAATTCATTAAGGGTGAAAAGTGGGTTATGTCAAAAATGAGCGTTTCAGAGCGATTGGAGGCTGTTTTAGCACTGTACAGTCGCCTAAGGCTGAAAAGTGGCTTATGTGAAAAATGAGCGTTTCAGAGCGAGAGCAGCCTGTTTTTGCACTAAGCTGCATTTCACTGAAAAAAG
Source organism: Pagrus pagrus (assembly GCF_965226575.1). NCBI lineage: Eukaryota > Metazoa > Chordata > Actinopteri > Spariformes > Sparidae > Pagrus > Pagrus pagrus. Next base: position 77,814 of record NW_028175337.1, read on the forward strand.
GTCTTTCAAACAGGTTTACTAGCCTCAACTGGTTGAATTTGGATCTTCTTCATGGCAAAGGAGATTTTACCTGGAATTTAATTCATTAAGGGTGAAAAGTGGGTTATGTGAAAAATGAGCGTTTCAGAGCGAGAGCAGCCTGTTTTTGCACTAAGCTGCATTTCACTGAAAAAAGGTCTTTCAAACAGGTTTACTAGCCTGAACTGGTTGAATTTGGATCTTATTCATGGCAAAGGAGTTTTTACCTGGAATTTCATTCATTAAAGGTGAAAAGTGGGTTATGTCAAAAATGAGCGTTTCAGAGCGATTGGAGGCTGTTTTAGCGCTGAAAAGTGGCTTATGTGAAAAATGAGCGTTTCAGAGCGAGAGCAGCCTGTTTTTGCACTAAGCTGCATTTCACTGAAAAAAGGTCTTTCAAACAGGTTTACTAGCCTGAACTGGTTGAATTTGGATCTTCTTCATGGCAAAGGAGTTTTTACCTGGAATTTCATTCATTAAAGGTGAAAAGTGGCTTATGTCAAAAATGAGCGTTTCAGAGCGATTGGAGGCTGTTTTAGCGCTGAAAAGTGGCTTATGTGAAAAATGAGCGTTTCAGAGCGATTGGAGGCTGTTTTAGCACTGTACAGTCGCCTAAGGCTGAAAAGTGGCTTATGTGAAAAATGAGCGTTTCAGAGCGAGAGCAGCCTGTTTTTGCACTAAGCTGCATTTCACTGAAAAAAGGTCTTTCAACCAGGTTTACTAGCCTGAACTGGATGAATTTGGATCTTCTTCATGGCAAAGGAGTTTTTACCTGGAATTTCATTCATTAAAGGTGAAAAGTGGCTTATGTCAAAAATGAGCGTTTCAGAGCGATTGGAGGCTGTTTTAGCGCTGAAAAGTGGCTTATGTGAAAAATGAGCGTTTCAGAGCGAGAGCAGCCTGTTTTTGTACTAAGCTGCATTTCACTGAAAAAAGGTCTTTCAAACAGGTTTACTAGCCTCAACTGGTTGAATTTGGATCTTCTTCATGGCAAAGGAGTTTTTACCTGGAATTTAATTCATTAAGGGTGAAAAGTGGGTTATGTGAAAAATGAGCGTTTCAGAGCGAGAGCAGCCTGTTTTTGCACTAAGCTGCATTTCACTGAAAAAAGGTCTTTCAAACAGGTTTACTAGCCTGAACTGGTTGAATTTGGATCTTATTCATGGCAAAGGAGTTTTTACCTGGAATTTCATTCATTAAAGGTGAAAAGTGGCTTATGTCAAAAATGAGCGTTTCAGAGCGATTGGAGGCTGTTTTAGCACTGTACAGTCGCCTAAGGCTGAAAAGTGGCTTATGTGAAAAATGAGCGTTTCAGAGCGATTGGAGGCTGTTTTAGCACTGTACAGTCGCCTAAGGCTGAAAAGTGGCTTATGTGAAAAATGAGCGTTTCAGAGCGAGAGCAGCCTGTTTTTGCACTAAGCTGCATTTCACTGAAAAAAGGTCTTTCAAACAGGTTTACTAGCCTCAACTGGTTGAATTTGGATCTTCTTCATGGCAAAGGAGTTTTTACCTGGAATTTCATTCATTAAAGGTGAAAAGTGGCTTATGTCAAAAATGAGCGTTTCAGAGCGATTGGAGGCTGTTTTAGCACTGTACAGTCGCCTAAGGCTGAAAAGTGGCTTATGTGAAAAATGAGCGTTTCAGAGCGAGAGCAGCCTGTTTTTGCACTAAGCTGCATTTCACTGAAAAAAGGTCTTTCAAACAGGTTTACTAGCCTGAACTGGTTGAATTTGGATCTTCTTCATGGCAAATGAGTTTTTACCTGGAATTTAATTCATTAAGGCTGAAAAGTGGGTTATGTCAAAAATGAGCGTTTCAGAGCGATAGGAGGCTGTTTTAGCACTGTACAGTCGCCTAAGGCTGAAAAGTGGCTTATGTGAAAAATGAGCGTTTCAGAGCGAGAGGAGGCTGTTTTTGCACTAAGCTGCATTTCACTGAAAAAAGGTCTTTCAACCAGGTTTACTAGCCTGAACTGGATGAATTTGGATCTTCTTCATGGCAAAGGAGTTTTTACCTGGAATTTCATTCATTAAAGGTGAAAAGTGGCTTATGTCAAAAATGAGCGTTTCAGAGCGATTGGAGGCTGTTTTAGCGCTGAAAAGTGGCTTATGTGAAAAATGAGCGTTTCAGAGCGAGAGCAGCCTGTTTTTGTACTAAGCTGCATTTCACTGAAAAAAGGTCTTTCAAACAGGTTTACTAGCCTCAACTGGTTGAATTTGGATCTTCTTCATGGCAAAGGAGTTTTTACCTGGAATTTAATTCATTAAGGGTGAAAAGTGGGTTATGTGAAAAATGAGCGTTTCAGAGCGAGAGCAGCCTGTTTTTGCACTAAGCTGCATTTCACTGAAAAAAGGTCTTTCAAACAGGTTTACTAGCCTGAACTGGTTGAATTTGGATCTTATTCATGGCAAAGGAGTTTTTACCTGGAATTTCATTCATTAAAGGTGAAAAGTGGCTTATGTCAAAAATGAGCGTTTCAGAGCGATTGGAGGCTGTTTTAGCACTGTACAGTCGCCTAAGGCTGAAAAGTGGCTTATGTGAAAAATGAGCGTTTCAGAGCGATTGGAGGCTGTTTTAGCACTGTACAGTCGCCTAAGGCTGAAAAGTGGCTTATGTGAAAAATGAGCGTTTCAGAGCGAGAGCAGCCTGTTTTTGCACTAAGCTGCATTTCACTGAAAAAAGGTCTTTCAAACAGGTTTACTAGCCTGAACTTGTTGAATTTGGATCTTCTTCATGGCAAAGGAGTTTTCACCTGGAATTTAATTCATTAAGGCTGAAAAGTGGGTTATGTCAAAAATGAGCGTTTCAGAGCGATTGGAGGCTGTTTTAGCACTGTACAGTCGCCTAAGGCTGAAAAGTGGCTTATGTGAAAAATGAGCGTTTCAGAGCGAGAGCAGCCTGTTTTTGCACTAAGCTGCATTTCACTGAAAAAAGGTCTTTCAAACAGGTTTACTAGCCTGAACTGGTTGAATTTGGATCTTCTTCATGGCAAAGGAGTTTTTACCTGGAATTTCATTCATTAAAGGTGAAAAGTGGCTTATGTCAAAAATGAGCGTTTCAGAGCGATTGGAGGCTGTTTTAGCACTGTACAGTCGCCTAAGGCTGAAAAGTGGCTTATGTGAAAAATGAGCGTTTCAGAGCGAGAGCAGCCTGTTTTTGCACTAAGCTGCATTTCACTGAAAAAAGGTCTTTCAAACAGGTTTACTAGCCTCAACTGGTTGAATTTGGATCTTCTTCATGGCAAAGGAGATTTTACCTGGAATTTAATTCATTAAGGGTGAAAAGTGGGTTATGTGAAAAATGAGCGTTTCAGAGCGAGAGCAGCCTGTTTTTGCACTAAGCTGCATTTCACTGAAAAAAGGTCTTTCAAACAGGTTTACTAGCCTGAACTGGTTGAATTTGGATCTTATTCATGGCAAAGGAGTTTTTACCTGGAATTTCATTCATTAAAGGTGAAAAGTGGCTTATGTCAAAAATGAGCGTTTCAGAGCGATTGGAGGCTGTTTTAGCACTGTACAGTCGCCTAAGGCTGAAAAGTGGCTTATGTGAAAAATGAGCGTTTCAGAGCGAGAGCAGCCTGTTTTTGCACTAAGCTGCATTTCACTGAAAAAAGGTCTTTCAAACAGGTTTACTAGCCTGAACTGGTTGAATTTGGATCTTATTCATGGCAAAGGAGTTTTTACCTGGAATTTCATTCATTAAAGGCGAAAAGTGGGTTATGTCAAAAATGAGCGTTTCAGAGCGATAGGAGGCTGTTTTAGCACTGTACAGTCTCCTAAGGCTGAAAAGTGGCTTATGTGAAAAATGAGCGTTTCAGAGCGAGAGCAGCCTGTTTTTGCACTAAGCTGCATTTCACTGAAAAAAGGTCTTTCAAACAGGTTTACTAGCCTGAACTGGTTGAATTTGGATCTTATTCATGGCAAAGGAGTTTTTACCTGGAATTTCATTCATTAAAGGTGAAAAGTGGGTTATGTCAAAAATGAGCGTTTCGGAGCGATTGGAGGCTGTTTTAGCGCTGAAAAGTGGCTTATGTGAAAAATGAGCGTTTCAGAGCGATTGGAGGCTGTTTTAGCACTGTACAGTCGCCTAAGGCTGAAAAGTGGCTTATGTGAAAAATGAGCGTTTCAGAGCGAGAGCAGCCTGTTTTTGCACTAAGCTGCATTTCACTGAAAAAAGGTCTTTCAAACAGGTTTACTAGCCTGAACTTGTTGAATTTGGATCTTCTTCATGGCAAAGGAGTTTTCACCTGGAATTTCATTCATTAAGGCTGAAAAGTGGGTTATGTCAAAAATGAGCGTTTCAGAGCGATTGGAGGCTGTTTTAGCACTGTACAGTCGCCTAAGGCTGAAAAGTGGCTTATGTGAAAAATGAGCGTTTCAGAGCGAGAGCAGCCTGCTTTTGCACTAAGCTGCATTTCACTGAAAAAAAGTCTTTCAAACAGGTTTACTAGCCTGAACTGGTTGAATTTGGATCTTATTCATGGCAAAGGAGTTTTTACCTGGAATTTCATTCATTAAAGGTGAAAAGTGGGTTATGTCAAAAATGAGCGTTTCAGAGCGATTGGAGGCTGTTTTAGCGCTGAAAAGTGGCTTATGTGAAAAATGAGCGTTTCAGAGCGATTGGAGGCTGTTTTAGCACTGTACAGTCGCCTAAGGCTGAAAAGTGGCTTATGTGAAAAATGAGCGTTTCAGAGCGAGAGCAGCCTGTTTTTGCACTAAGCTGCATTTCACTGAAAAAAGGTCTTTCAAACAGGTTTACTAGCCTGAACTTGTTGAATTTGGATCTTCTTCATGGCAAAGGAGTTTTCACCTGGAATTTAATTCATTAAGGCTGAAAAGTGGGTTATGTCAAAAATGAGCGTTTCAGAGCGATTGGAGGCTGTTTTAGCACTGTACAGTCGCCTAAGGCTGAAAAGTGGCTTATGTGAAAAATGAGCGTTTCAGAGCGAGAGCAGCCTGTTTTTGCACTAAGCTGCATTTCACTGAAAAAAGGTCTTTCAAACAGGTTTACTAGCCTGAACTTGTTGAATTTGGATCTTCTTCATGGCAAAGGAGTTTTCACCTGGAATTTAATTCATTGAGGCTGAAAAGTGGGTTATGTCAAAAATGAGCGTTTCAGAGCGATTGGAGGCTGTTTTAGCACTGTACAGTCGCCTAAGGCTGAAAAGTGGCTTATGTGAAAAATGAGCGTTTCAGAGCGAGAGCAGCCTGTTTTTGCACTAAGCTGCATTTCACTGAAAAAAGGTCTTTCAAACAGGTTTACTAGCCTGAACTGGTTGAATTTGGATCTTCTTCATGGCAAAGGAGTTTTTACCTGGAATTTCATTCATTAAAGGTGAAAAGTGGCTTATGTCAAAAATGAGCGTTTCAGAGCGATTGGAGGCTGTTTTAGCACTGTACAGTCGCCTAAGGCTGAAAAGTGGCTTATGTGAAAAATGAGCGTTTCAGAGCGAGAGCAGCCTGTTTTTGCACTAAGCTGCATTTCACTGAAAAAAGGTCTTTCAAACAGGTTTACTAGCCTGAACTGGTTGAATTTGGATCTTCTTCATGGCAAATGAGTTTTTACCTGGAATTTAATTCATTAAGGCTGAAAAGTGGGTTATGTCAAAAATGAGCGTTTCAGAGCGATAGGAGGCTGTTTTAGCACTGTACAGTCGCCTAAGGCTGAAAAGTGGCTTATGTGAAAAATGAGCGTTTCAGAGCGAGAGGAGGCTGTTTTTGCACTAAGCTGCATTTCACTGAAAAAAGGTCTTTCAACCAGGTTTACTAGCCTGAACTGGATGAATTTGGATCTTCTTCATGGCAAAGGAGTTTTTACCTGGAATTTCATTCATTAAAGGTGAAAAGTGGCTTATGTCAAAAATGAGCGTTTCAGAGCGATTGGAGGCTGTTTTAGCGCTGAAAAGTGGCTTATGTGAAAAATGAGCGTTTCAGAGCGAGAGCAGCCTGTTTTTGTACTAAGCTGCATTTCACTGAAAAAAGGTCTTTCAAACAGGTTTACTAGCCTCAACTGGTTGAATTTGGATCTTCTTCATGGCAAAGGAGTTTTTACCTGGAATTTAATTCATTAAGGGTGAAAAGTGGGTTATGTGAAAAATGAGCGTTTCAGAGCGAGAGCAGCCTGTTTTTGCACTAAGCTGCATTTCACTGAAAAAAGGTCTTTCAAACAGGTTTACTAGCCTGAACTGGTTGAATTTGGATCTTATTCATGGCAAAGGAGTTTTTACCTGGAATTTCATTCATTAAAGGTGAAAAGTGGCTTATGTCAAAAATGAGCGTTTCAGAGCGATTGGAGGCTGTTTTAGCACTGTACAGTCGCCTAAGGCTGAAAAGTGGCTTATGTGAAAAATGAGCGTTTCAGAGCGATTGGAGGCTGTTTTAGCACTGTACAGTCGCCTAAGGCTGAAAAGTGGCTTATGTGAAAAATGAGCGTTTCAGAGCGAGAGCAGCCTGTTTTTGCACTAAGCTGCATTTCACTGAAAAAAGGTCTTTCAAACAGGTTTACTAGCCTGAACTTGTTGAATTTGGATCTTCTTCATGGCAAAGGAGTTTTCACCTGGAATTTAATTCATTAAGGCTGAAAAGTGGGTTATGTCAAAAATGAGCGTTTCAGAGCGATTGGAGGCTGTTTTAGCACTGTACAGTCGCCTAAGGCTGAAAAGTGGCTTATGTGAAAAATGAGCGTTTCAGAGCGAGAGCAGCCTGTTTTTGCACTAAGCTGCATTTCACTGAAAAAAGGTCTTTCAAACAGGTTTACTAGCCTGAACTGGTTGAATTTGGATCTTCTTCATGGCAAAGGAGTTTTTACCTGGAATTTCATTCATTAAAGGTGAAAAGTGGCTTATGTCAAAAATGAGCGTTTCAGAGCGATTGGAGGCTGTTTTAGCACTGTACAGTCGCCTAAGGCTGAAAAGTGGCTTATGTGAAAAATGAGCGTTTCAGAGCGAGAGCAGCCTGTTTTTGCACTAAGCTGCATTTCACTGAAAAAAGGTCTTTCAAACAGGTTTACTAGCCTCAACTGGTTGAATTTGGATCTTCTTCATGGCAAAGGAGATTTTACCTGGAATTTAATTCATTAAGGGTGAAAAGTGGGTTATGTGAAAAATGAGCGTTTCAGAGCGAGAGCAGCCTGTTTTTGCACTAAGCTGCATTTCACTGAAAAAAGGTCTTTCAAACAGGTTTACTAGCCTGAACTGGTTGAATTTGGATCTTATTCATGGCAAAGGAGTTTTTACCTGGAATTTCATTCATTAAAGGTGAAAAGTGGCTTATGTCAAAAATGAGCGTTTCAGAGCGATTGGAGGCTGTTTTAGCACTGTACAGTCGCCTAAGGCTGAAAAGTGGCTTATGTGAAAAATGAGCGTTTCAGAGCGAGAGCAGCCTGTTTTTGCACTAAGCTGCATTTCACTGAAAAAAGGTCTTTCAAACAGGTTTACTAGCCTGAACTGGTTGAATTTGGATCTTATTCATGGCAAAGGAGTTTTTACCTGGAATTTCATTCATTAAAGGTGAAAAGTGGGTTATGTCAAAAATGAGCGTTTCAGAGCGATAGGAGGCTGTTTTAGCACTGTACAGTCTCCTAAGGCTGAAAAGTGGCTTATGTGAAAAATGAGCGTTTCAGAGCGAGAGCAGCCTGTTTTTGCACTAAGCTGCATTTCACTGAAAAAAGGTCTTTCAAACAGGTTTACTAGCCTGAACTGGTTGAATTTGGATCTTATTCATGGCAAAGGAGTTTTTACCTGGAATTTCATTCATTAAAGGCGAAAAGTGGGTTATGTCAAAAATGAGCGTTTCAGAGCGATAGGAGGCTGTTTTAGCACTGTACAGTCTCCTAAGGCTGAAAAGTGGCTTATGTGAAAAATGAGCGTTTCAGAGCGAGAGCAGCCTGTTTTTGCACTAAGCTGCATTTCACTGAAAAAAGGTCTTTCAAACAGGTTTACTAGCCTGAACTGGTTGAATTTGGATCTTATTCATGGCAAAGGAGTTTTTACCTGGAATTTCATTCATTAAAGGTGAAAAGTGGGTTATGTCAAAAATGAGCGTTTCGGAGCGATTGGAGGCTGTTTTAGCGCTGAAAAGTGGCTTATGTGAAAAATGAGCGTTTCAGAGCGAGAGCAGCCTGTTTTTGCACTAAGCTGCATTTCACTGAAAAAAGGTCTTTCAAACAGGTTTACTAGCCTGAACTGGTTGAATTTGGATCTTCTTCATGGCAAAGGAGTTTTTACCTGGAATTTCATTCATTAAAGGTGAAAAGTGGCTTATGTCAAAAATGAGCGTTTCAGAGCGATTGGAGGCTGTTTTAGCACTGTACAGTCGCCTAAGGCTGAAAAGTGGCTTATGTGAAAAATGAGCGTTTCAGAGCGAGAGCAGCCTGTTTTTGCACTAAGCTGCATTTCACTGAAAAAAGGTCTTTCAAACAGGTTTACTAGCCTGAACTGGTTGAATTTGGATCTTCTTCATGGCAAATGAGTTTTTACCTGGAATTTAATTCATTAAGGCTGAAAAGTGGGTTATGTCAAAAATGAGCGTTTCAGAGCGATAGGAGGCTGTTTTAGCACTGTACAGTCGCCTAAGGCTGAAAAGTGGCTTATGTGAAAAATGAGCGTTTCAGAGCGAGAGGAGGCTGTTTTTGCACTAAGCTGCATTTCACTGAAAAAAGGTCTTTCAACCAGGTTTACTAGCCTGAACTGGATGAATTTGGATCTTCTTCATGGCAAAGGAGTTTTTACCTGGAATTTCATTCATTAAAGGTGAAAAGTGGCTTATGTCAAAAATGAGCGTTTCAGAGCGATTGGAGGCTGTTTTAGCGCTGAAAAGTGGCTTATGTGAAAAATGAGCGTTTCAGAGCGAGAGCAGCCTGTTTTTGTACTAAGCTGCATTTCACTGAAAAAAGGTCTTTCAAACAGGTTTACTAGCCTCAACTGGTTGAATTTGGATCTTCTTCATGGCAAAGGAGTTTTTACCTGGAATTTAATTCATTAAGGGTGAAAAGTGGGTTATGTGAAAAATGAGCGTTTCAGAGCGAGAGCAGCCTGTTTTTGCACTAAGCTGCATTTCACTGAAAAAAGGTCTTTCAAACAGGTTTACTAGCCTGAACTGGTTGAATTTGGATCTTATTCATGGCAAAGGAGTTTTTACCTGGAATTTCATTCATTAAAGGTGAAAAGTGGCTTATGTCAAAAATGAGCGTTTCAGAGCGATTGGAGGCTGTTTTAGCACTGTACAGTCGCCTAAGGCTGAAAAGTGGCTTATGTGAAAAATGAGCGTTTCAGAGCGATTGGAGGCTGTTTTAGCACTGTACAGTCGCCTAAGGCTGAAAAGTGGCTTATGTGAAAAATGAGCGTTTCAGAGCGAGAGCAGCCTGTTTTTGCACTAAGCTGCATTTCACTGAAAAAAGGTCTTTCAAACAGGTTTACTAGCCTGAACTTGTTGAATTTGGATCTTCTTCATGGCAAAGGAGTTTTCACCTGGAATTTAATTCATTAAGGCTGAAAAGTGGGTTATGTCAAAAATGAGCGTTTCAGAGCGATTGGAGGCTGTTTTAGCACTGTACAGTCGCCTAAGGCTGAAAAGTGGCTTATGTGAAAAATGAGCGTTTCAGAGCGAGAGCAGCCTGTTTTTGCACTAAGCTGCATTTCACTGAAAAAAGGTCTTTCAAACAGGTTTACTAGCCTGAACTGGTTGAATTTGGATCTTCTTCATGGCAAAGGAGTTTTTACCTGGAATTTCATTCATTAAAGGTGAAAAGTGGCTTATGTCAAAAATGAGCGTTTCAGAGCGATAGGAGGCTGTTTTAGCACTGTACAGTCTCCTAAGGCTGAAAAGTGGCTTATGTGAAAAATGAGCGTTTCAGAGCGAGAGCAGCCTGTTTTTGCACTAAGCTGCATTTCACTGAAAAAAGGTCTTTCAAACAGGTTTACTAGCCTGAACTGGTTGAATTTGGATCTTATTCATGGCAAAGGAGTTTTTACCTGGAATTTCATTCATTAAAGGCGAAAAGTGGGTTATGTCAAAAATGAGCGTTTCAGAGCGATAGGAGGCTGTTTTAGCACTGTACAGTCTCCTAAGGCTGAAAAGTGGCTTATGTGAAAAATGAGCGTTTCAGAGCGAGAGCAGCCTGTTTTTGCACTAAGCTGCATTTCACTGAAAAAAGGTCTTTCAAACAGGTTTACTAGCCTGAACTGGTTGAATTTGGATCTTATTCATGGCAAAGGAGTTTTTACCTGGAATTTCATTCATTAAAGGTGAAAAGTGGGTTATGTCAAAAATGAGCGTTTCGGAGCGATTGGAGGCTGTTTTAGCGCTGAAAAGTGGCTTATGTGAAAAATGAGCGTTTCAGAGCGATTGGTGGCTGTTTTAGCACTGTACAGTCGCCTAAGGCTGAAAAGTGGCTTATGTGAAAAATGAGCGTTTCAGAGCGAGAGCAGCCTGTTTTTGCACTAAGCTGCATTTCACTGAAAAAAGGTCTTTCAAACAGGTTTACTAGCCTGAACTTGTTGAATTTGGATCTTCTTCATGGCAAAGGAGTTTTCACCTGGAATTTCATTCATTAAGGCTGAAAAGTGGGTTATGTCAAAAATGAGCGTTTCAGAGCGATTGGAGGCTGTTTTAGCACTGTACAGTCGCCTAAGGCTGAAAAGTGGCTTATGTGAAAAATGAGCGTTTCAGAGCGAGAGCAGCCTGTTTTTGCACTAAGCTGCATTTCACTGAAAAAAAGTCTTTCAAACAGGTTTACTAGCCTGAACTGGTTGAATTTGGATCTTATTCATGGCAAAGGAGTTTTTACCTGGAATTTCATTCATTAAAGGTGAAAAGTGGGTTATGTCAAAAATGAGCGTTTCAGAGCGATTGGAGGCTGTTTTAGCGCTGAAAAGTGGCTTATGTGAAAAATGAGCGTTTCAGAGCGATTGGAGGCTGTTTTAGCACTGTACAGTCGCCTAAGGCTGAAAAGTGGCTTATGTGAAAAATGAGCGTTTCAGAGCGAGAGCAGCCTGTTTTTGCACTAAGCTGCATTTCACTGAAAAAAGGTCTTTCAAACAGGTTTACTAGCCTGAACTGGTTGAATTTGGATCTTCTTCATGGCAAAGGAGTTTTTACCTGGAATTTCATTCATTAAAGGTGAAAAGTGGCTTATGTCAAAAATGAGCGTTTCAGAGCGATTGGAGGCTGTTTTAGCGCTGAAAAGTGGCTTATGTGAAAAATGAGCGTTTCAGAGCGAGAGCAGCCTGTTTTTGCACTAAGCTGCATTTCACTGAAAAAAGGTCTTTCAAACAGGTTTACTAGCCTGAACTGGTTGAATTTGGATCTTCTTCATGGCAAAGGAGTTTTTACCTGGAATTTCATTCATTAAAGGTGAAAAGTGGCTTATGTCAAAAATGAGCGTTTCAGAGCGATTGGAGGCTGTTTTAGCACTGTACAGTCGCCTAAGGCTGAAAAGTGGCTTATGTGAAAAATGAGCGTTTCAGAGCGAGAGCAGCCTGTTTTTGCACTAAGCTGCATTTCACTGAAAAAAGGTCTTTCAAACAGGTTTACTAGCCTGAACTGGTTGAATTTGGATCTTCTTCATGGCAAATGAGTTTTTACCTGGAATTTAATTCATTAAGGCTGAAAAGTGGGTTATGTCAAAAATGAGCGTTTCAGAGCGATAGGAGGCTGTTTTAGCACTGTACAGTCGCCTAAGGCTGAAAAGTGGCTTATGTGAAAAATGAGCGTTTCAGAGCGAGAGGAGGCTGTTTTTGCACTAAGCTGCATTTCACTGAAAAAAGGTCTTTCAACCAGGTTTACTAGCCTGAACTGGATGAATTTGGATCTTCTTCATGGCAAAGGAGTTTTTACCTGGAATTTCATTCATTAAAGGTGAAAAGTGGCTTATGTCAAAAATGAGCGTTTCAGAGCGATTGGAGGCTGTTTTAGCGCTGAAAAGTGGCTTATGTGAAAAATGAGCGTTTCAGAGCGAGAGCAGCCTGTTTTTGTACTAAGCTGCATTTCACTGAAAAAAGGTCTTTCAAACAGGTTTACTAGCCTCAACTGGTTGAATTTGGATCTTCTTCATGGCAAAGGAGTTTTTACCTGGAATTTAATTCATTAAGGGTGAAAAGTGGGTTATGTGAAAAATGAGCGTTTCAGAGCGAGAGCAGCCTGTTTTTGCACTAAGCTGCATTTCACTGAAAAAAGGTCTTTCAAACAGGTTTACTAGCCTGAACTGGTTGAATTTGGATCTTATTCATGGCAAAGGAGTTTTTACCTGGAATTTCATTCATTAAAGGTGAAAAGTGGCTTATGTCAAAAATGAGCGTTTCAGAGCGATTGGAGGCTGTTTTAGCACTGTACAGTCGCCTAAGGCTGAAAAGTGGCTTATGTGAAAAATGAGCGTTTCAGAGCGATTGGAGGCTGTTTTAGCACTGTACAGTCGCCTAAGGCTGAAAAGTGGCTTATGTGAAAAATGAGCGTTTCAGAGCGAGAGCAGCCTGTTTTTGCACTAAGCTGCATTTCACTGAAAAAAGGTCTTTCAAACAGGTTTACTAGCCTGAACTTGTTGAATTTGGATCTTCTTCATGGCAAAGGAGTTTTCACCTGGAATTTAATTCATTAAGGCTGAAAAGTGGGTTATGTCAAAAATGAGCGTTTCAGAGCGATTGGAGGCTGTTTTAGCACTGTACAGTCGCCTAAGGCTGAAAAGTGGCTTATGTGAAAAATGAGCGTTTCAGAGCGAGAGCAGCCTGTTTTTGCACTAAGCTGCATTTCACTGAAAAAAGGTCTTTCAAACAGGTTTACTAGCCTGAACTGGTTGAATTTGGATCTTCTTCATGGCAAAGGAGTTTTTACCTGGAATTTCATTCATTAAAGGTGAAAAGTGGCTTATGTCAAAAATGAGCGTTTCAGAGCGATTGGAGGCTGTTTTAGCACTGTACAGTCGCCTAAGGCTGAAAAGTGGCTTATGTGAAAAATGAGCGTTTCAGAGCGAGAGCAGCCTGTTTTTGCACTAAGCTGCATTTCACTGAAAAAAGGTCTTTCAAACAGGTTTACTAGCCTCAACTGGTTGAATTTGGATCTTCTTCATGGCAAAGGAGATTTTACCTGGAATTTAATTCATTAAGGGTGAAAAGTGGGTTATGTGAAAAATGAGCGTTTCAGAGCGAGAGCAGCCTGTTTTTGCACTAAGCTGCATTTCACTGAAAAAAGGTCTTTCAAACAGGTTTACTAGCCTGAACTGGTTGAATTTGGATCTTATTCATGGCAAAGGAGTTTTTACCTGGAATTTCATTCATTAAAGGTGAAAAGTGGCTTATGTCAAAAATGAGCGTTTCAGAGCGATTGGAGGCTGTTTTAGCACTGTACAGTCGCCTAAGGCTGAAAAGTGGCTTATGTGAAAAATGAGCGTTTCAGAGCGAGAGCAGCCTGTTTTTGCACTAAGCTGCATTTCACTGAAAAAAGGTCTTTCAAACAGGTTTACTAGCCTGAACTGGTTGAATTTGGATCTTATTCATGGCAAAGGAGTTTTTACCTGGAATTTCATTCATTAAAGGTGAAAAGTGGGTTATGTCAAAAATGAGCGTTTCAGAGCGATAGGAGGCTGTTTTAGCACTGTACAGTCTCCTAAGGCTGAAAAGTGGCTTATGTGAAAAATGAGCGTTTCAGAGCGAGAGCAGCCTGTTTTTGCACTAAGCTGCATTTCACTGAAAAAAGGTCTTTCAAACAGGTTTACTAGCCTGAACTGGTTGAATTTGGATCTTATTCATGGCAAAGGAGTTTTTACCTGGAATTTCATTCATTAAAGGCGAAAAGTGGGTTATGTCAAAAATGAGCGTTTCAGAGCGATAGGAGGCTGTTTTAGCACTGTACAGTCTCCTAAGGCTGAAAAGTGGCTTATGTGAAAAATGAGCGTTTCAGAGCGAGAGCAGCCTGTTTTTGCACTAAGCTGCATTTCACTGAAAAAAGGTCTTTCAAACAGGTTTACTAGCCTGAACTGGTTGAATTTGGATCTTATTCATGGCAAAGGAGTTTTTACCTGGAATTTCATTCATTAAAGGTGAAAAGTGGGTTATGTCAAAAATGAGCGTTTCGGAGCGATTGGAGGCTGTTTTAGCGCTGAAAAGTGGCTTATGTGAAAAATGAGCGTTTCAGAGCGATTGGAGGCTGTTTTAGCACTGTACAGTCGCCTAAGGCTGAAAAGTGGCTTATGTGAAAAATGAGCGTTTCAGAGCGAGAGCAGCCTGTTTTTGCACTAAGCTGCATTTCACTGAAAAAAGGTCTTTCAAACAGGTTTACTAGCCTGAACTTGTTGAATTTGGATCTTCTTCATGGCAAAGGAGTTTTCACCTGGAATTTCATTCATTAAGGCTGAAAAGTGGGTTATGTCAAAAATGAGCGTTTCAGAGCGATTGGAGGCTGTTTTAGCACTGTACAGTCGCCTAAGGCTGAAAAGTGGCTTATGTGAAAAATGAGCGTTTCAGAGCGAGAGCAGCCTGTTTTTGCACTAAGCTGCATTTCACTGAAAAAAGGTCTTTCAAACAGGTTTACTAGCCTGAACTTGTTGAATTTGGATCTTCTTCATGGCAAAGGAGTTTTCACCTGGAATTTAATTCATTAAGGCTGAAAAGTGGCTTATGTGAAAAATGAGCGTTTCAGAGCGAGAGCAGCCTGTTTTTGCACTAAGCTGCATTTCACTGAAAAAAGGTCTTTCAAACAGGTTTACTAGCCTGAACTGGTTGAATTTGGATCTTCTTCATGGCAAAGGAGTTTTTACCTGGAATTTCATTCATTAAAGGTGAAAAGTGGCTTATGTCAAAAATGAGCGTTTCAGAGCGATTGGAGGCTGTTTTAGCGCTGAAAAGTGGCTTATGTGAAAAATGAGCGTTTCAGAGCGAGAGCAGCCTGTTTTTGCACTAAGCTGCATTTCACTGAAAAAAGGTCTTTCAAACAGGTTTACTAGCCTGAACTGGTTGAATTTGGATCTTCTTCATGGCAAAGGAGTTTTTACCTGGAATTTCATTCATTAAAGGTGAAAAGTGGCTTATGTCAAAAATGAGCGTTTCAGAGCGATTGGAGGCTGTTTTAGCACTGTACAGTCGCCTAAGGCTGAAAAGTGGCTTATGTGAAAAATGAGCGTTTCAGAGCGAGAGCAGCCTGTTTTTGCACTAAGCTGCATTTCACTGAAAAAAGGTCTTTCAAACAGGTTTACTAGCCTGAACTGGTTGAATTTGGATCTTCTTCATGGCAAATGAGTTTTTACCTGGAATTTAATTCATTAAGGCTGAAAAGTGGGTTATGTCAAAAATGAGCGTTTCAGAGCGATAGGAGGCTGTTTTAGCACTGTACAGTCGCCTAAGGCTGAAAAGTGGCTTATGTGAAAAATGAGCGTTTCAGAGCGAGAGGAGGCTGTTTTTGCACTAAGCTGCATTTCACTGAAAAAAGGTCTTTCAACCAGGTTTACTAGCCTGAACTGGATGAATTTGGATCTTCTTCATGGCAAAGGAGTTTTTACCTGGAATTTCATTCATTAAAGGTGAAAAGTGGCTTATGTCAAAAATGAGCGTTTCAGAGCGATTGGAGGCTGTTTTAGCGCTGAAAAGTGGCTTATGTGAAAAATGAGCGTTTCAGAGCGAGAGCAGCCTGTTTTTGTACTAAGCTGCATTTCACTGAAAAAAGGTCTTTCAAACAGGTTTACTAGCCTCAACTGGTTGAATTTGGATCTTCTTCATGGCAAAGGAGTTTTTACCTGGAATTTAATTCATTAAGGGTGAAAAGTGGGTTATGTGAAAAATGAGCGTTTCAGAGCGAGAGCAGCCTGTTTTTGCACTAAGCTGCATTTCACTGAAAAAAGGTCTTTCAAACAGGTTTACTAGCCTGAACTGGTTGAATTTGGATCTTATTCATGGCAAAGGAGTTTTTACCTGGAATTTCATTCATTAAAGGTGAAAAGTGGCTTATGTCAAAAATGAGCGTTTCAGAGCGATTGGAGGCTGTTTTAGCACTGTACAGTCGCCTAAGGCTGAAAAGTGGCTTATGTGAAAAATGAGCGTTTCAGAGCGATTGGAGGCTGTTTTAGCACTGTACAGTCGCCTAAGGCTGAAAAGTGGCTTATGTGAAAAATGAGCGTTTCAGAGCGAGAGCAGCCTGTTTTTGCACTAAGCTGCATTTCACTGAAAAAAGGTCTTTCAAACAGGTTTACTAGCCTGAACTTGTTGAATTTGGATCTTCTTCATGGCAAAGGAGTTTTCACCTGGAATTTAATTCATTAAGGCTGAAAAGTGGGTTATGTCAAAAATGAGCGTTTCAGAGCGATTGGAGGCTGTTTTAGCACTGTACAGTCGCCTAAGGCTGAAAAGTGGCTTATGTGAAAAATGAGCGTTTCAGAGCGAGAGCAGCCTGTTTTTGCACTAAGCTGCATTTCACTGAAAAAAGGTCTTTCAAACAGGTTTACTAGCCTGAACTGGTTGAATTTGGATCTTCTTCATGGCAAAGGAGTTTTTACCTGGAATTTCATTCATTAAAGGTGAAAAGTGGCTTATGTCAAAAATGAGCGTTTCAGAGCGATTGGAGGCTGTTTTAGCACTGTACAGTCGCCTAAGGCTGAAAAGTGGCTTATGTGAAAAATGAGCGTTTCAGAGCGAGAGCAGCCTGTTTTTGCACTAAGCTGCATTTCACTGAAAAAAGGTCTTTCAAACAGGTTTACTAGCCTCAACTGGTTGAATTTGGATCTTCTTCATGGCAAAGGAGATTTTACCTGGAATTTAATTCATTAAGGGTGAAAAGTGGGTTATGTGAAAAATGAGCGTTTCAGAGCGAGAGCAGCCTGTTTTTGCACTAAGCTGCATTTCACTGAAAAAAGGTCTTTCAAACAGGTTTACTAGCCTGAACTGGTTGAATTTGGATCTTATTCATGGCAAAGGAGTTTTTACCTGGAATTTCATTCATTAAAGGTGAAAAGTGGCTTATGTCAAAAATGAGCGTTTCAGAGCGATTGGAGGCTGTTTTAGCACTGTACAGTCGCCTAAGGCTGAAAAGTGGCTTATGTGAAAAATGAGCGTTTCAGAGCGAGAGCAGCCTGTTTTTGCACTAAGCTGCATTTCACTGAAAAAAGGTCTTTCAAACAGGTTTACTAGCCTGAACTGGTTGAATTTGGATCTTATTCATGGCAAAGGAGTTTTTACCTGGAATTTCATTCATTAAAGGTGAAAAGTGGGTTATGTCAAAAATGAGCGTTTCAGAGCGATAGGAGGCTGTTTTAGCACTGTACAGTCTCCTAAGGCTGAAAAGTGGCTTATGTGAAAAATGAGCGTTTCAGAGCGAGAGCAGCCTGTTTTTGCACTAAGCTGCATTTCACTGAAAAAAGGTCTTTCAAACAGGTTTACTAGCCTGAACTGGTTGAATTTGGATCTTATTCATGGCAAAGGAGTTTTTACCTGGAATTTCATTCATTAAAGGCGAAAAGTGGGTTATGTCAAAAATGAGCGTTTCAGAGCGATAGGAGGCTGTTTTAGCACTGTACAGTCTCCTAAGGCTGAAAAGTGGCTTATGTGAAAAATGAGCGTTTCAGAGCGAGAGCAGCCTGTTTTTGCACTAAGCTGCATTTCACTGAAAAAAGGTCTTTCAAACAGGTTTACTAGCCTGAACTGGTTGAATTTGGATCTTATTCATGGCAAAGGAGTTTTTACCTGGAATTTCATTCATTAAAGGTGAAAAGTGGGTTATGTCAAAAATGAGCGTTTCGGAGCGATCGGAGGCTGTTTTAGCGCTGAAAAGTGGCTTATGTGAAAAATGAGCGTTTCAGAGCGATTGGAGGCTGTTTTAGCACTGTACAGTCGCCTAAGGCTGAAAAGTGGCTTATGTGAAAAATGAGCGTTTCAGAGCGAGAGCAGCCTGTTTTTGCACTAAGCTGCATTTCACTGAAAAAAGGTCTTTCAAACAGGTTTACTAGCCTGAACTTGTTGAATTTGGATCTTCTTCATGGCAAAGGAGTTTTCACCTGGAATTTCATTCATTAAGGCTGAAAAGTGGGTTATGTCAAAAATGAGCGTTTCAGAGCGATTGGAGGCTGTTTTAGCACTGTACAGTCGCCTAAGGCTGAAAAGTGGCTTATGTGAAAAATGAGCGTTTCAGAGCGAGAGCAGCCTGTTTTTGCACTAAGCTGCATTTCACTGAAAAAAAGTCTTTCAAACAGGTTTACTAGCCTGAACTGGTTGAATTTGGATCTTATTCATGGCAAAGGAGTTTTTACCTGGAATTTCATTCATTAAAGGTGAAAAGTGGGTTATGTCAAAAATGAGCGTTTCAGAGCGATTGGAGGCTGTTTTAGCGCTGAAAAGTGGCTTATGTGAAAAATGAGCGTTTCAGAGCGATTGGAGGCTGTTTTAGCACTGTACAGTCGCCTAAGGCTGAAAAGTGGCTTATGTGAAAAATGAGCGTTTCAGAGCGAGAGCAGCCTGTTTTTGCACTAAGCTGCATTTCACTGAAAAAAGGTCTTTCAAACAGGTTTACTAGCCTGAACTTGTTGAATTTGGATCTTCTTCATGGCAAAGGAGTTTTCACCTGGAATTTAATTCATTAAGGCTGAAAAGTGGCTTATGTCAAAAATGAGCGTTTCAGAGCGATTGGAGGCTGTTTTAGCACTGTACAGTCGCCTAAGGCTGAAAAGTGGCTTATGTGAAAAATGAGCGTTTCAGAGCGAGAGCAGCCTGTTTTTGCACTAAGCTGCATTTCACTGAAAAAAGGTCTTTCAAACAGGTTTACTAGCCTGAACTTGTTGAATTTGGATCTTCTTCATGGCAAAGGAGTTTTCACCTGGAATTTAATTCATTAAGGCTGAAAAGTGGGTTATGTCAAAAATGAGCGTTTCAGAGCGATTGGAGGCTGTTTTAGCACTGTACAGTCGCCTAAGGCTGAAAAGTGGCTTATGTGAAAAATGAGCGTTTCAGAGCGAGAGCAGCCTGTTTTTGCACTAAGCTGCATTTCACTGAAAAAAGGTCTTTCAAACAGGTTTACTAGCCTGAACTTGTTGAATTTGGATCTTCTTCATGGCAAAGGAGTTTTTACCTGGAATTTCATTCATTAAAGGTGAAAAGTGGGTTATGTCAAAAATGAGCGTTTCAGAGCGATTGGAGGCTGTTTTAGCGCTGAAAAGTGGCTTATGTGAAAAATGAGCGTTTCAGAGCGATTGGAGGCTGTTTTAGCACTGTACAGTCGCCTAAGGCTGAAAAGTGGCTTATGTGAAAAATGAGCGTTTCAGAGCGAGAGCAGCCTGTTTTTGCACTAAGCTGCATTTCACTGAAAAAAGGTCTTTCAAACAGGTTTACTAGCCTGAACTTGTTGAATTTGGATCTTCTTCATGGCAAAGGAGTTTTCACCTGGAATTTAATTCATTAAGGCTGAAAAGTGGGTTATGTCAAAAATGAGCGTTTCAGAGCGATTGGAGGCTGTTTTAGCACTGTACAGTCGCCTAAGGCTGAAAAGTGGCTTATGTGAAAAATGAGCGTTTCAGAGCGAGAGCAGCCTGTTTTTGCACTAAGCTGCATTTCACTGAAAAAAGGTCTTTCAAACAGGTTTACTAGCCTGAACTTGTTGAATTTGGATCTTCTTCATGGCAAAGGAGTTTTCACCTGGAATTTAATTCATTAAGGCTGAAAAGTGGGTTATGTCAAAAATGAGCGTTTCAGAGCGATTGGAGGCTGTTTTAGCACTGTACAGTCGCCTAAGGCTGAAAAGTGGCTTATGTGAAAAATGAGCGTTTCAGAGCGAGAGCAGCCTGTTTTTGCACTAAGCTGCATTTCACTGAAAAAAGGTCTTTCAAACAGGTTTACTAGCCTGAACTTGTTGAATTTGGATCTTCTTCATGGCAAAGGAGTTTTTACCTGGAATTTCATTCATTAAAGGTGAAAAGTGGCTTATGTCAAAAATGAGCGTTTCAGAGCGATTGGAGGCTGTTTTAGCGCTGAAAAGTGGCTTATGTGAAAAATGAGCGTTTCAGAGCGTTTGGAGGCTGTTTTAGCACTGTACAGTCGCCTAAGGCTGAAAAGTGGCTTATGTGAAAAATGAGCGTTTCAGAGCGAGAGCAGCCTGTTTTTGCACTAAGCTGCATTTCACTGAAAAAAGGTCTTTCAAACAGGTTTACTAGCCTGAACTTGTTGAATTTGGATCTTCTTCATGGCAAAGGAGTTTTCACCTGGAATTTAATTCATTAAGGCTGAAAAGTGGGTTATGTCAAAAATGAGCGTTTCAGAGCGATTGGAGGCTGTTTTAGCACTGTACAGTCGCCTAAGGCTGAAAAGTGGCTTATGTGAAAAATGAGCGTTTCAGAGCGAGAGCAGCCTGTTTTTGCACTAAGCTGCATTTCACTGAAAAAAGGTCTTTCAAACAGGTTTACTAGCCTGAACTGGTTGAATTTGGATCTTCTTCATGGCAAAGGAGTTTTTACCTGGAATTTCATTCATTAAAGGTGAAAAGTGGCTTATGTCAAAAATGAGCGTTTCAGAGCGATTGGAGGCTGTTTTAGCGCTGAAAAGTGGCTTATGTGAAAAATGAGCGTTTCAGAGCGAGAGCAGCCTGTTTTTGCACTAAGCTGCATTTCACTGAAAAAAGGTCTTTCAAACAGGTTTACTAGCCTGAACTGGTTGAATTTGGATCTTCTTCATGGCAAAGGAGTTTTTACCTGGAATTTCATTCATTAAAGGTGAAAAGTGGCTTATGTCAAAAATGAGCGTTTCAGAGCGATTGGAGGCTGTTTTAGCACTGTACAGTCGCCTAAGGCTGAAAAGTGGCTTATGTGAAAAATGAGCGTTTCAGAGCGAGAGCAGCCTGTTTTTGCACTAAGCTGCATTTCACTGAAAAAAGGTCTTTCAACCAGGTTTACTAGCCTGAACTGGATGAATTTGGATCTTCTTCATGGCAAAGGAGTTTTTACCTGGAATTTCATTCATTAAAGGTGAAAAGTGGCTTATGTCAAAAATGAGCGTTTCAGAGCGATTGGAGGCTGTTTTAGCGCTGAAAAGTGGCTTATGTGAAAAATGAGCGTTTCAGAGCGAGAGCAGCCTGTTTTTGCACTAAGCTGCATTTCACTGAAAAAAGGTCTTTCAAACAGGTTTACTAGCCTCAACTGGTTGAATTTGGATCTTCTTCATGGCAAAGGAGATTTTACCTGGAATTTAATTCATTAAGGGTGAAAAGTGGGTTATGTGAAAAATGAGCGTTTCAGAGCGAGAGCAGCCTGTTTTTGCACTAAGCTGCATTTCACTGAAAAAAGGTCTTTCAAACAGGTTTACTAGCCTGAACTGGTTGAATTTGGATCTTATTCATGGCAAAGGAGTTTTTACCTGGAATTTCATTCATTAAAGGTGAAAAGTGGCTTATGTCAAAAATGAGCGTTTCAGAGCGATTGGAGGCTGTTTTAGCACTGTACAGTCGCCTAAGGCTGAAAAGTGGCTTATGTGAAAAATGAGCGTTTCAGAGCGAGAGCAGCCTGTTTTTGCACTAAGCTGCATTTCACTGAAAAAAGGTCTTTCAAACAGGTTTACTAGCCTGAACTTGTTGAATTTGGATCTTCTTCATGGCAAAGGAGTTTTTACCTGGAATTTCATTCATTAAAGGTGAAAAGTGGGTTATGTCAAAAATGAGCGTTTCAGAGCGATTGGAGGCTGTTTTAGCGCTGAAAAGTGGCTTATGTGAAAAATGAGCGTTTCAGAGCGATTGGAGGCTGTTTTAGCACTGTACAGTCGCCTAAGGCTGAAAAGTGGCTTATGTGAAAAATGAGCGTTTCAGAGCGAGAGCAGCCTGTTTTTGCACTAAGCTGCATTTCACTGAAAAAAGGTCTTTCAAACAGGTTTACTAGCCTGAACTTGTTGAATTTGGATCTTCTTCATGGCAAAGGAGTTTTCACCTGGAATTTAATTCATTAAGGCTGAAAAGTGGGTTATGTCAAAAATGAGCGTTTCAGAGCGATTGGAGGCTGTTTTAGCACTGTACAGTCGCCTAAGGCTGAAAAGTGGCTTATGTGAAAAATGAGCGTTTCAGAGCGAGAGCAGCCTGTTTTTGCACTAAGCTGCATTTCACTGAAAAAAGGTCTTTCAAACAGGTTTACTAGCCTGAACTTGTTGAATTTGGATCTTCTTCATGGCAAAGGAGTTTTCACCTGGAATTTAATTCATTAAGGCTGAAAAGTGGGTTATGTCAAAAATGAGCGTTTCAGAGCGATTGGAGGCTGTTTTAGCACTGTACAGTCGCCTAAGGCTGAAAAGTGGCTTATGTGAAAAATGAGCGTTTCAGAGCGAGAGCAGCCTGTTTTTGCACTAAGCTGCATTTCACTGAAAAAAGGTCTTTCAAACAGGTTTACTAGCCTGAACTTGTTGAATTTGGATCTTCTTCATGGCAAAGGAGTTTTTACCTGGAATTTCATTCATTAAAGGTGAAAAGTGGCTTATGTCAAAAATGAGCGTTTCAGAGCGATTGGAGGCTGTTTTAGCGCTGAAAAGTGGCTTATGTGAAAAATGAGCGTTTCAGAGCGTTTGGAGGCTGTTTTAGCACTGTACAGTCGCCTAAGGCTGAAAAGTGGCTTATGTGAAAAATGAGCGTTTCAGAGCGAGAGCAGCCTGTTTTTGCACTAAGCTGCATTTCACTGAAAAAAGGTCTTTCAAACAGGTTTACTAGCCTGAACTTGTTGAATTTGGATCTTCTTCATGGCAAAGGAGTTTTCACCTGGAATTTAATTCATTAAGGCTGAAAAGTGGGTTATGTCAAAAATGAGCGTTTCAGAGCGATTGGAGGCTGTTTTAGCACTGTACAGTCGCCTAAGGCTGAAAAGTGGCTTATGTGAAAAATGAGCGTTTCAGAGCGAGAGCAGCCTGTTTTTGCACTAAGCTGCATTTCACTGAAAAAAGGTCTTTCAAACAGGTTTACTAGCCTGAACTGGTTGAATTTGGATCTTCTTCATGGCAAAGGAGTTTTTACCTGGAATTTCATTCATTAAAGGTGAAAAGTGGCTTATGTCAAAAATGAGCGTTTCAGAGCGATTGGAGGCTGTTTTAGCGCTGAAAAGTGGCTTATGTGAAAAATGAGCGTTTCAGAGCGAGAGCAGCCTGTTTTTGCACTAAGCTGCATTTCACTGAAAAAAGGTCTTTCAAACAGGTTTACTAGCCTGAACTGGTTGAATTTGGATCTTCTTCATGGCAAAGGAGTTTTTACCTGGAATTTCATTCATTAAAGGTGAAAAGTGGCTTATGTCAAAAATGAGCGTTTCAGAGCGATTGGAGGCTGTTTTAGCACTGTACAGTCGCCTAAGGCTGAAAAGTGGCTTATGTGAAAAATGAGCGTTTCAGAGCGAGAGCAGCCTGTTTTTGCACTAAGCTGCATTTCACTGAAAAAAGGTCTTTCAAACAGGTTTACTAGCCTGAACTGGTTGAATTTGGATCTTCTTCATGGCAAATGAGTTTTTACCTGGAATTTAATTCATTAAGGCTGAAAAGTGGGTTATGTCAAAAATGAGCGTTTCAGAGCGATAGGAGGCTGTTTTAGCACTGTACAGTCGCCTAAGGCTGAAAAGTGGCTTATGTGAAAAATGAGCGTTTCAGAGCGAGAGGAGGCTGTTTTTGCACTAAGCTGCATTTCACTGAAAAAAGGTCTTTCAACCAGGTTTACTAGCCTGAACTGGATGAATTTGGATCTTCTTCATGGCAAAGGAGTTTTTACCTGGAATTTCATTCATTAAAGGTGAAAAGTGGCTTATGTCAAAAATGAGCGTTTCAGAGCGATTGGAGGCTGTTTTAGCGCTGAAAAGTGGCTTATGTGAAAAATGAGCGTTTCAGAGCGAGAGCAGCCTGTTTTTGCACTAAGCTGCATTTCACTGAAAAAAGGTCTTTCAAACAGGTTTACTAGCCTCAACTGGTTGAATTTGGATCTTCTTCATGGCAAAGGAGATTTTACCTGGAATTTAATTCATTAAGGGTGAAAAGTGGGTTATGTGAAAAATGAGCGTTTCAGAGCGAGAGCAGCCTGTTTTTGCACTAAGCTGCATTTCACTGAAAAAAGGTCTTTCAAACAGGTTTACTAGCCTGAACTGGTTGAATTTGGATCTTATTCATGGCAAAGGAGTTTTTACCTGGAATTTCATTCATTAAAGGTGAAAAGTGGCTTATGTCAAAAATGAGCGTTTCAGAGCGATTGGAGGCTGTTTTAGCACTGTACAGTCGCCTAAGGCTGAAAAGTGGCTTATGTGAAAAATGAGCGTTTCAGAGCGAGAGCAGCCTGTTTTTGCACTAAGCTGCATTTCACTGAAAAAAGGTCTTTCAAACAGGTTTACTAGCCTGAACTGGTTGAATTTGGATCTTATTCATGGCAAAGGAGTTTTTACCTGGAATTTCATTCATTAAAGGTGAAAAGTGGGTTATGTCAAAAATGAGCGTTTCAGAGCGATAGGAGGCTGTTTTAGCACTGTACAGTCTCCTAAGGCTGAAAAGTGGCTTATGTGAAAAATGAGCGTTTCAGAGCGAGAGCAGCCTGTTTTTGCACTAAGCTGCATTTCACTGAAAAAAGGTCTTTCAAACAGGTTTACTAGCCTGAACTGGTTGAATTTGGATCTTATTCATGGCAAAGGAGTTTTTACCTGGAATTTCATTCATTAAAGGTGAAAAGTGGGTTATGTCAAAAATGAGCGTTTCAGAGCGATTGGAGGCTGTTTTAGCACTGTACAGTCGCCTAAGGCTGAAAAGTGGCTTATGTGAAAAATGAGCGTTTCAGAGCGAGAGCAGCCTGTTTTTGCACTAAGCTGCATTTCACTGAAAAAAGGTCTTTCAAACAGGTTTACTAGCCTGAACTTGTTGAATTTGGATCTTCTTCATGGCAAAGGAGTTTTCACCTGGAATTTCATTCATTAAGGCTGAAAAGTGGGTTATGTCAAAAATGAGCGTTTCAGAGCGATTGGAGGCTGTTTTAGCACTGTACAGTCGCCTAAGGCTGAAAAGTGGCTTATGTGAAAAATGAGCGTTTCAGAGCGAGAGCAGCCTGTTTTTGCACTAAGCTGCATTTCACTGAAAAAAAGTCTTTCAAACAGGTTTACTAGCCTGAACTGGTTGAATTTGGATCTTATTCATGGCAAAGGAGTTTTTACCTGGAATTTCATTCATTAAAGGTGAAAAGTGGGTTATGTCAAAAATGAGCGTTTCAGAGCGATTGGAGGCTGTTTTAGCGCTGAAAAGTGGCTTATGTGAAAAATGAGCGTTTCAGAGCGATTGGAGGCTGTTTTAGCACTGTACAGTCGCCTAAGGCTGAAAAGTGGCTTATGTGAAAAATGAGCGTTTCAGAGCGAGAGCAGCCTGTTTTTGCACTAAGCTGCATTTCACTGAAAAAAGGTCTTTCAAACAGGTTTACTAGCCTGAACTTGTTGAATTTGGATCTTCTTCATGGCAAAGGAGTTTTCACCTGGAATTTAATTCATTAAGGCTGAAAAGTGGGTTATGTCAAAAATGAGCGTTTCAGAGCGATTGGAGGCTGTTTTAGCACTGTACAGTCGCCTAAGGCTGAAAAGTGGCTTATGTGAAAAATGAGCGTTTCAGAGCGAGAGCAGCCTGTTTTTGCACTAAGCTGCATTTCACTGAAAAAAGGTCTTTCAAACAGGTTTACTAGCCTGAACTTGTTGAATTTGGATCTTCTTCATGGCAAAGGAGTTTTCACCTGGAATTTAATTCATTAAGGCTGAAAAGTGGGTTATGTCAAAAATGAGCGTTTCAGAGCGATTGGAGGCTGTTTTAGCACTGTACAGTCGCCTAAGGCTGAAAAGTGGCTTATGTGAAAAATGAGCGTTTCAGAGCGAGAGCAGCCTGTTTTTGCACTAAGCTGCATTTCACTGAAAAAAGGTCTTTCAAACAGGTTTACTAGCCTGAACTTGTTGAATTTGGATCTTCTTCATGGCAAAGGAGTTTTTACCTGGAATTTCATTCATTAAAGGTGAAAAGTGGCTTATGTCAAAAATGAGCGTTTCAGAGCGATTGGAGGCTGTTTTAGCGCTGAAAAGTGGCTTATGTGAAAAATGAGCGTTTCAGAGCGTTTGGAGGCTGTTTTAGCACTGTACAGTCGCCTAAGGCTGAAAAGTGGCTTATGTGAAAAATGAGCGTTTCAGAGCGAGAGCAGCCTGTTTTTGCACTAAGCTGCATTTCACTGAAAAAAGGTCTTTCAAACAGGTTTACTAGCCTGAACTTGTTGAATTTGGATCTTCTTCATGGCAAAGGAGTTTTCACCTGGAATTTAATTCATTAAGGCTGAAAAGTGGCTTATGTCAAAAATGAGCGTTTCAGAGCGATTGGAGGCTGTTTTAGCACTGTACAGTCGCCTAAGGCTGAAAAGTGGCTTATGTGAAAAATGAGCGTTTCAGAGCGAGAGCAGCCTGTTTTTGCACTAAGCTGCATTTCACTGAAAAAAGGTCTTTCAAACAGGTTTACTAGCCTGAACTGGTTGAATTTGGATCTTCTTCATTGCAAAGGAGTTTTTACCTGGAATTTCATTCATTAAAGGTGAAAAGTGGCTTATGTGAAAAATGAGCGTTTCAGAGCGAGAGCAGCCTGTTTTTGCACTAAGCTGCATTTCACTGAAAAAAGGTCTTTCAACCAGGTTTACTAGCCTGAACTGGATGAATTTGGATCTTCTTCATGGCAAAGGAGTTTTTACCTGGAATTTCATTCATTAAAGGTGAAAAGTGGCTTATGTCAAAAATGAGCGTTTCAGAGCGATTGGAGGCTGTTTTAGCGCTGAAAAGTGGCTTATGTGAAAAATGAGCGTTTCAGAGCGAGAGCAGCCTGTTTTTGCACTAAGCTGCATTTCACTGAAAAAAGGTCTTTCAAACAGGTTTACTAGCCTCAACTGGTTGAATTTGGATCTTCTTCATGGCAAAGGAGTTTTTACCTGGAATTTAATTCATTAAGGGTGAAAAGTGGGTTATGTGAAAAATGAGCGTTTCAGAGCGAGAGCAGCCTGTTTTTGCACTAAGCTGCATTTCACTGAAAAAAGGTCTTTCAAACAGGTTTACTAGCCTGAACTGGTTGAATTTGGATCTTATTCATGGCAAAGGAGTTTTTACCTGGAATTTCATTCATTAAAGGTGAAAAGTGGCTTATGTCAAAAATGAGCGTTTCAGAGCGATTGGAGGCTGTTTTAGCACTGTACAGTCGCCTAAGGCTGAAAAGTGGCTTATGTGAAAAATGAGCGTTTCAGAGCGATTGGAGGCTGTTTTAGCACTGTACAGTCGCCTAAGGCTGAAAAGTGGCTTATGTGAAAAATGAGCGTTTCAGAGCGAGAGCAGCCTGTTTTTGCACTAAGCTGCATTTCACTGAAAAAAGGTCTTTCAAACAGGTTTACTAGCCTGAACTTGTTGAATTTGGATCTTCTTCATGGCAAAGGAGTTTTCACCTGGAATTTAATTCATTAAGGCTGAAAAGTGGGTTATGTCAAAAATGAGCGTTTCAGAGCGATTGGAGGCTGTTTTAGCGCTGAAAAGTGGCTTATGTGAAAAATGAGCGTTTCAGAGCGATTGGAGGCTGTTTTAGCACTGTACAGTCGCCTAAGGCTGAAAAGTGGCTTATGTGAAAAATGAGCGTTTCAGAGCGAGAGCAGCCTGTTTTTGCACTAAGCTGCATTTCACTGAAAAAAGGTCTTTCAAACAGGTTTACTAGCCTGAACTTGTTGAATTTGGATCTTCTTCATGGCAAAGGAGTTTTCACCTGGAATTTAATTCATTAAGGCTGAAAAGTGGGTTATGTCAAAAATGAGCGTTTCAGAGCGATTGGAGGCTGTTTTAGCGCTGAAAAGTGGCTTATGTGAAAAATGAGCGTTTCAGAGCGTTTGGAGGCTGTTTTAGCACTGTACAGTCGCCTAAGGCTGAAAAGTGGCTTATGTGAAAAATGAGCGTTTCAGAGCGAGAGCAGCCTGTTTTTGCACTAAGCTGCATTTCACTGAAAAAAGGTCTTTCAAACAGGTTTACTAGCCTGAACTTGTTGAATTTGGATCTTCTTCATGGCAAAGGAGTTTTCACCTGGAATTTAATTCATTAAGGCTGAAAAGTGGCTTATGTCAAAAATGAGCGTTTCAGAGCGATTGGAGGCTGTTTTAGCACTGTACAGTCGCCTAAGGCTGAAAAGTGGCTTATGTGAAAAATGAGCGTTTCAGAGCGAGAGCAGCCTGTTTTTGCACTAAGCTGCATTTCACTGAAAAAAGGTCTTTCAAACAGGTTTACTAGCCTGAACTGGTTGAATTTGGATCTTCTTCATTGCAAAGGAGTTTTTACCTGGAATTTCATTCATTAAAGGTGAAAAGTGGCTTATGTCAAAAATGAGCGTTTCAGAGCGATTGGAGGCTGTTTTAGCACTGTACAGTCGCCTAAGGCTGAAAAGTGGCTTATGTGAAAAATGAGCGTTTCAGAGCGAGAGCAGCCTGTTTTTGCACTAAGCTGCATTTCACTGAAAAAAGGTCTTTCAACCAGGTTTACTAGCCTGAACTGGATGAATTTGGATCTTCTTCATGGCAAAGGAGTTTTTACCTGGAATTTCATTCATTAAAGGTGAAAAGTGGCTTATGTCAAAAATGAGCGTTTCAGAGCGATTGGAGGCTGTTTTAGCGCTGAAAAGTGGCTTATGTGAAAAATGAGCGTTTCAGAGCGAGAGCAGCCTGTTTTTGCACTAAGCTGCATTTCACTGAAAAAAGGTCTTTCAAACAGGTTTACTAGCCTCAACTGGTTGAATTTGGATCTTCTTCATGGCAAAGGAGTTTTTACCTGGAATTTAATTCATTAAGGGTGAAAAGTGGGTTATGTGAAAAATGAGCGTTTCAGAGCGAGAGCAGCCTGTTTTTGCACTAAGCTGCATTTCACTGAAAAAAGGTCTTTCAAACAGGTTTACTAGCCTGAACTGGTTGAATTTGGATCTTATTCATGGCAAAGGAGTTTTTACCTGGAATTTCATTCATTAAAGGTGAAAAGTGGCTTATGTCAAAAATGAGCGTTTCAGAGCGATTGGAGGCTGTTTTAGCACTGTACAGTCGCCTAAGGCTGAAAAGTGGCTTATGTGAAAAATGAGCGTTTCAGAGCGATTGGAGGCTGTTTTAGCACTGTACAGTCGCCTAAGGCTGAAAAGTGGCTTATGTGAAAAATGAGCGTTTCAGAGCGAGAGCAGCCTGTTTTTGCACTAAGCTGCATTTCACTGAAAAAAGGTCTTTCAAACAGGTTTACTAGCCTGAACTTGTTGAATTTGGATCTTCTTCATGGCAAAGGAGTTTTCACCTGGAATTTAATTCATTAAGGCTGAAAAGTGGGTTATGTCAAAAATGAGCGTTTCAGAGCGATTGGAGGCTGTTTTAGCGCTGAAAAGTGGCTTATGTGAAAAATGAGCGTTTCAGAGCGATTGGAGGCTGTTTTAGCACTGTACAGTCGCCTAAGGCTGAAAAGTGGCTTATGTGAAAAATGAGCGTTTCAGAGCGAGAGCAGCCTGTTTTTGCACTAAGCTGCATTTCACTGAAAAAAGGTCTTTCAAACAGGTTTACTAGCCTGAACTTGTTGAATTTGGATCTTCTTCATGGCAAAGGAGTTTTCACCTGGAATTTAATTCATTAAGGCTGAAAAGTGGGTTATGTCAAAAATGAGCGTTTCAGAGCGATTGGAGGCTGTTTTAGCGCTGAAAAGTGGCTTATGTGAAAAATGAGCGTTTCAGAGCGATTGGAGGCTGTTTTAGCACTGTACAGTCGCCTAAGGCTGAAAAGTGGCTTATGTGAAAAATGAGCGTTTCAGAGCGAGAGCAGCCTGTTTTTGCACTAAGCTGCATTTCACTGAAAAAAGGTCTTTCAAACAGGTTTACTAGCCTGAACTGGTTGAATATGGATCTTCTTCATGGCAAAGGAGTTTTTACCTGGAATTTCATTCATTAAAGGTGAAAAGTGGCTTATGTCAAAAATGAGCGTTTCAGAGCGATTGGAGGCTGTTTTAGCACTGTACAGTCGCCTAAGGCTGAAAAGTGGCTTATGTGAAAAATGAGCGTTTCAGAGCGAGAGCAGCCTGTTTTTGCACTAAGCTGCATTTCACTGAAAAAAGGTCTTTCAAACAGGTTTACTAGCCTGAACTGGTTGAATTTGGATCTTCTTCATGGCAAAGGAGATTTTACCTGGAATTTAATTCATTAAGGGTGAAAAGTGGGTTATGTGAAAAATGAGCGTTTCAGAGCGAGAGCAGCCTGTTTTTGCACTAAGCTGCATTTCACTGAAAAAAGGTCTTTCAAACAGGTTTACTAGCCTGAACTGGTTGAATTTGGATCTTATTCATGGCAAAGGAGTTTTTACCTGGAATTTCATTCATTAAAGGTGAAAAGTGGCTTATGTCAAAAATGAGCGTTTCAGAGCGATTGGAGGCTGTTTTAGCACTGTACAGTCGCCTAAGGCTGAAAAGTGGCTTATGTGAAAAATGAGCGTTTCAGAGCGAGAGCAGCCTGTTTTTGCACTAAGCTGCATTTCACTGAAAAAAGGTCTTTCAAACAGGTTTACTAGCCTGAACTGGTTGAATTTGGATCTTATTCATGGCAAAGGAGTTTTTACCTGGAATTTCATTCATTAAAGGTGAAAAGTGGCTTATGTCAAAAATGAGCGTTTCAGAGCGATAGGAGGCTGTTTTAGCACTGTACAGTCTCCTAAGGCTGAAAAGTGGCTTATGTGAAAAATGAGCGTTTCAGAGCGAGAGCAGCCTGTTTTTGCACTAAGCTGCATTTCACTGAAAAAAGGTCTTTCAAACAGGTTTACTAGCCTGAACTGGTTGAATTTGGATCTTATTCATGGCAAAGGAGTTTTTACCTGGAATTTCATTCATTAAAGGTGAAAAGTGGCTTATGTCAAAAATGAGCGTTTCAGAGCGATTGGAGGCTGTTTTAGCGCTGAAAAGTGGCTTATGTGAAAAATGAGCGTTTCAGAGCGAGAGCAGCCTGTTTTTGCACTAAGCTGTATTTCACTGAAAAAAGGTCTTTCAAACAGGTTTACTAGCCTGAACTGGTTGAATTTGGATCTTCTTCATGGCAAAGGAGTTTTTACCTGGAATTTCATTCATTAAAGGTGAAAAGTGGCTTATGTCAAAAATGAGCGTTTCAGAGCGATTGGAGGCTGTTTTAGCGCTGAAAAGTGGCTTATGTGAAAAATGAGCGTTTCAGAGCGATTGGAGGCTGTTTTAGCACTGTACAGTCGCCTAAGGCTGAAAAGTGGCTTATGTGAAAAATGAGCGTTTCAGAGCGAGAGCAGCCTGTTTTTGCACTAAGCTGCATTTCACTGAAAAAAGGTCTTTCAAACAGGTTTACTAGCCTGAACTGGTTGAATTTGGATCTTCTTCATGGCAAAGGAGTTTTTACCTGGAATTTCATTCATTAAAGGTGAAAAGTGGCTTATGTCAAAAATGAGCGTTTCAGAGCGATTGGAGGCTGTTTTAGCACTGTACAGTCGCCTAAGGCTGAAAAGTGGCTTATGTGAAAAATGAGCGTTTCAGAGCGAGAGCAGCCTGTTTTTGCACTAAGCTGCATTTCACTGAAAAAAGGTCTTTCAAACAGGTTTACTATCCTGAACTGGTTGAATTTGGATCTTATTCATGGCAAAGGAGTTTTTACCTGGAATTTCATTCATTAAAGGTGAAAAGTGGCTTATGTCAAAAATGAGCGTTTCAGAGCGATTGGAGGCTGTTTTAGCACTGTACAGTCGCCTAAGGCTGAAAAGTGGCTTATGTGAAAAATGAGCGTTTCAGAGCGAGAGCAGCCTGTTTTTGCACTAAGCTGCATTTCACTGAAAAAAGGTCTTTCAAACAGGTTTACTAGCCTCAACTGGTTGAATTTGGATCTTCTTCATGGCAAAGGAGTTTTTACCTGGAATTTAATTCATTAAGGGTGAAAAGTGGGTTATGTGAAAAATGAGCGTTTCAGAGCGAGAGCAGCCTGTTTTTGCACTAAGCTGCATTTCACTGAAAAAAGGTCTTTCAAACAGGTTTACTAGCCTGAACTGGTTGAATTTGGATCTTATTCATGGCAAAGGAGTTTTTACCTGGAATTTCATTCATTAAAGGTGAAAAGTGGCTTATGTCAAAAATGAGCGTTTCAGAGCGATTGGAGGCTGTTTTAGCGCTGAAAAGTGGCTTATGTGAAAAATGAGCGTTTCAGAGCGAGAGCAGCCTGTTTTTGCACTAAGCTGCATTTCACTGAAAAAAGGTCTTTCAAACAGGTTTACTAGCCTGAACTGGTTGAATTTGGATCTTCTTCATGGCAAAGGAGTTTTTACCTGGAATTTCATTCATTAAAGGTGAAAAGTGGCTTATGTCAAAAATGAGCGTTTCAGAGCGATTGGAGGCTGTTTTAGCGCTGAAAAGTGGCTTATGTGAAAAATGAGCGTTTCAGAGCGATTGGAGGCTGTTTTAGCACTGTACAGTCGC
Organism: Pagrus pagrus; assembly: GCF_965226575.1. Taxonomy (NCBI): domain Eukaryota; kingdom Metazoa; phylum Chordata; class Actinopteri; order Spariformes; family Sparidae; genus Pagrus; species Pagrus pagrus. The sequence goes on from NW_028175337.1 coordinate 110,241, forward strand.
CTAAGGCTGAAAAGTGGCTTATGTGAAAAATGAGCGTTTCAGAGCGAGAGCAGCCTGTTTTTGCACTAAGCTGCATTTCACTGAAAAAAGGTCTTTCAAACAGGTTTACTAGCCTGAACTTGTTGAATTTGGATCTTCTTCATGGCAAAGGAGTTTTCACCTGGAATTTAATTCATTAAGGCTGAAAAGTGGCTTATGTCAAAAATGAGCGTTTCAGAGCGATTGGAGGCTGTTTTAGCACTGTACAGTCGCCTAAGGCTGAAAAGTGGCTTATGTGAAAAATGAGCGTTTCAGAGCGAGAGCAGCCTGTTTTTGCACTAAGCTGCATTTCACTGAAAAAAGGTCTTTCAAACAGGTTTACTAGCCTGAACTGGTTGAATTTGGATCTTCTTCATGGCAAAGGAGTTTTTACCTGGAATTTAATTCATTAAGGCTGAAAAGTGGGTTATGTCAAAAATGAGCGTTTCAGAGCGATAGGAGGCTGTTTTAGCACTGTACAGTCGCCTAAGGCTGAAAAGTGGGTTATGTGAAAAATGAGCGTTTCAGAGCGAGAGGAGGCTGTTTTTGCACTAAGCTGCATTTCACTGAAAAAAGGTCTTTCAAACAGGTTTACTAGCCTGAACTGGTTGAATTTGGATCTTATTCATGGCAAAGGAGTTTTTACCTGGAATTTCATTCATTAAAGGTGAAAAGTGGCTTATGTCAAAAATGAGCGTTTCAGAGCGATTGGAGGCTGTTTTAGCGCTGAAAAGTGGCTTATGTGAAAAATGAGCGTTTCAGAGCGATTGGAGGCTGTTTTAGCACTGTACAGTCGCCTAAGGCTGAAAAGTGGCTTATGTGAAAAATGAGCGTTTCAGAGCGAGAGCAGCCTGTTTTTGCACTAAGCTGCATTTCACTGAAAAAAGGTCTTTCAAACAGGTTTACTAGCCTGAACTTGTTGAATTTGGATCTTCTTCATGGCAAAGGAGTTTTCACCTGGAATTTAATTCATTAAGGCTGAAAAGTGGCTTATGTCAAAAATGAGCGTTTCAGAGCGATTGGAGGCTGTTTTAGCACTGTACAGTCGCCTAAGGCTGAAAAGTGGCTTATGTGAAAAATGAGCGTTTCAGAGCGAGAGCAGCCTGTTTTTGCACTAAGCTGCATTTCACTGAAAAAAGGTCTTTCAAACAGGTTTACTAGCCTGAACTGGTTGAATTTGGATCTTCTTCATGGCAAAGGAGTTTTTGCCTGGAATTTCATTCATTAAAGGTGAAAAGTGGCTTATGTCAAAAATGAGCGTTTCAGAGCGATTGGAGGCTGTTTTAGCGCTGAAAAGTGGCTTATGTGAAAAATGAGCGTTTCAGAGCGAGAGCAGCCTGTTTTTGCACTAAGCTGCATTTCACTGAAAAAAGGTCTTTCAAACAGGTTTACTAGCCTGAACTGGTTGAATTTGGATCTTCTTCATTGCAAAGGAGTTTTTACCTGGAATTTCATTCATTAAAGGTGAAAAGTGGCTTATGTCAAAAATGAGCGTTTCAGAGCGATTGGAGGCTGTTTTAGCACTGTACAGTCGCCTAAGGCTGAAAAGTGGCTTATGTGAAAAATGAGCGTTTCAGAGCGAGAGCAGCCTGTTTTTGCACTAAGCTGCATTTCACTGAAAAAAGGTCTTTCAAACAGGTTTACTAGCCTGAACTGGTTGAATTTGGATCTTCTTCGTGGCAAATGAGTTTTTACCTGGAATTTAATTCATTAAGGCTGAAAAGTGGGTTATGTCAAAAATGAGCGTTTCAGAGCGATAGGAGGCTGTTTTAGCACTGTACAGTCGCCTAAGGCTGAAAAGTGGCTTATGTGAAAAATGAGCGTTTCAGAGCGAGAGGAGGCTGTTTTTGCACTAAGCTGCATTTCACTGAAAAAAGGTCTTTCAAACAGGTTTACTAGCCTCAACTGGTTGAATTTGGATCTTCTTCATGGCAAAGGAGTTTTTACCTGGAATTTAATTCATTAAGGGTGAAAAGTGGGTTATGTGAAAAATGAGCGTTTCAGAGCGAGAGCAGCCTGTTTTTGCACTAAGCTGCATTTCACTGAAAAAAGGTCTTTCAAACAGGTTTACTAGCCTGAACTTGTTGAATTTGGATCTTCTTCATGGCAAAGGAGTTTTCACCTGGAATTTAATTCATTAAGGCTGAAAAGTGGCTTATGTCAAAAATGAGCGTTTCAGAGCGATTGGAGGCTGTTTTAGCACTGTACAGTCGCCTAAGGCTGAAAAGTGGCTTATGTGAAAAATGAGCGTTTCAGAGCGAGAGCAGCCTGTTTTTGCACTAAGCTGCATTTCACTGAAAAAAGGTCTTTCAAACAGGTTTACTAGCCTGAACTGGTTGAATTTGGATCTTCTTCATGGCAAAGGAGTTTTTACCTGGAATTTCATTCATTAAAGGTGAAAAGTGGCTTATGTCAAAAATGAGCGTTTCAGAGCGATTGGAGGCTGTTTTAGCGCTGAAAAGTGGCTTATGTGAAAAATGAGCGTTTCAGAGCGAGAGCAGCCTGTTTTTGCACTAAGCTGCATTTCACTGAAAAAAGGTCTTTCAAACAGGTTTACTAGCCTGAACTGGTTGAATTTGGATCTTCTTCATTGCAAAGGAGTTTTTACCTGGAATTTCATTCATTAAAGGTGAAAAGTGGCTTATGTCAAAAATGAGCGTTTCAGAGCGATTGGAGGCTGTTTTAGCACTGTACAGTCGCCTAAGGCTGAAAAGTGGCTTATGTGAAAAATGAGCGTTTCAGAGCGAGAGCAGCCTGTTTTTGCACTAAGCTGCATTTCACTGAAAAAAGGTCTTTCAAACAGGTTTACTAGCCTGAACTGGTTGAATTTGGATCTTCTTCGTGGCAAATGAGTTTTTACCTGGAATTTAATTCATTAAGGCTGAAAAGTGGGTTATGTCAAAAATGAGCGTTTCAGAGCGATAGGAGGCTGTTTTAGCACTGTACAGTCGCCTAAGGCTGAAAAGTGGCTTATGTGAAAAATGAGCGTTTCAGAGCGAGAGGAGGCTGTTTTTGCACTAAGCTGCATTTCACTGAAAAAAGGTCTTTCAACCAGGTTTACTAGCCTGAACTGGATGAATTTGGATCTTCTTCATGGCAAAGGAGTTTTTACCTGGAATTTCATTCATTAAAGGTGAAAAGTGGCTTATGTCAAAAATGAGCGTTTCAGAGCGATTGGAGGCTGTTTTAGCGCTGAAAAGTGGCTTATGTGAAAAATGAGCGTTTCAGAGCGAGAGCAGCCTGTTTTTGCACTAAGCTGCATTTCACTGAAAAAAGGTCTTTCAAACAGGTTTACTAGCCTCAACTGGTTGAATTTGGATCTTCTTCATGGCAAAGGAGTTTTTACCTGGAATTTAATTCATTAAGGGTGAAAAGTGGGTTATGTGAAAAATGAGCGTTTCAGAGCGAGAGCAGCCTGTTTTTGCACTAAGCTGCATTTCACTGAAAAAAGGTCTTTCAAACAGGTTTACTAGCCTGAACTGGTTGAATTTGGATCTTATTCATGGCAAAGGAGTTTTTACCTGGAATTTCATTCATTAAAGGTGAAAAGTGGCTTATGTCAAAAATGAGCGTTTCAGAGCGATTGGAGGCTGTTTTAGCACTGTACAGTCGCCTAAGGCTGAAAAGTGGCTTATGTGAAAAATGAGCGTTTCAGAGCGAGAGCAGCCTGTTTTTGCACTAAGCTGCATTTCACTGAAAAAAGGTCTTTCAAACAGGTTTACTAGCCTGAACTGGTTGAATTTGGATCTTCTTCATGGCAAATGAGTTTTTACCTGGAATTTAATTCATTAAGGCTGAAAAGTGGGTTATGTCAAAAATGAGCGTTTCAGAGCGATAGGAGGCTGTTTTAGCACTGTACAGTCGCCTAAGGCTGAAAAGTGGCTTATGTGAAAAATGAGCGTTTCAGAGCGAGAGGAGGCTGTTTTTGCACTAAGCTGCATTTCACTGAAAAAAGGTCTTTCAACCAGGTTTACTAGCCTGAACTGGATGAATTTGGATCTTCTTCATGGCAAAGGAGTTTTTACCTGGAATTTCATTCATTAAAGGTGAAAAGTGGCTTATGTCAAAAATGAGCGTTTCAGAGCGATTGGAGGCTGTTTTAGCGCTGAAAAGTGGCTTATGTGAAAAATGAGCGTTTCAGAGCGAGAGCAGCCTGTTTTTGCACTAAGCTGCATTTCACTGAAAAAAGGTCTTTCAAACAGGTTTACTAGCCTGAACTGGTTGAATTTGGATCTTCTTCATGGCAAAGGAGTTTTTACCTGGAATTTCATTCATTAAAGGTGAAAAGTGGCTTATGTCAAAAATGAGCGTTTCAGAGCGATTGGAGGCTGTTTTAGCACTGTACAGTCGCCTAAGGCTGAAAAGTGGCTTATGTGAAAAATGAGCGTTTCAGAGCGAGAGCAGCCTGTTTTTGCACTAAGCTGCATTTCACTGAAAAAAGGTCTTTCAAACAGGTTTACTAGCCTGAACTGGTTGAATTTGGATCTTCTTCATGGCAAATGAGTTTTTACCTGGAATTTAATTCATTAAGGCTGAAAAGTGGGTTATGTCAAAAATGAGCGTTTCAGAGCGATAGGAGGCTGTTTTAGCACTGTACAGTCGCCTAAGGCTGAAAAGTGGCTTATGTGAAAAATGAGCGTTTCAGAGCGAGAGGAGGCTGTTTTTGCACTAAGCTGCATTTCACTGAAAAAAGGTCTTTCAACCAGGTTTACTAGCCTGAACTGGATGAATTTGGATCTTCTTCATGGCAAAGGAGTTTTTACCTGGAATTTCATTCATTAAAGGTGAAAAGTGGCTTATGTCAAAAATGAGCGTTTCAGAGCGATTGGAGGCTGTTTTAGCGCTGAAAAGTGGCTTATGTGAAAAATGAGCGTTTCAGAGCGAGAGCAGCCTGTTTTTGCACTAAGCTGCATTTCACTGAAAAAAGGTCTTTCAAACAGGTTTACTAGCCTCAACTGGTTGAATTTGGATCTTCTTCATGGCAAAGGAGTTTTTACCTGGAATTTAATTCATTAAGGCTGAAAAGTGGGTTATGTCAAAAATGAGCGTTTCAGAGCGATTGGAGGCTGTTTTAGCACTGTACAGTCGCCTAAGGCTGAAAAGTGGCTTATGTGAAAAATGAGCGTTTCAGAGCGAGAGCAGCCTGTTTTTGCACTAAGCTGCATTTCACTGAAAAAAGGTCTTTCAAACAGGTTTACTAGCCTGAACTTGTTGAATTTGGATCTTCTTCATGGCAAAGGAGTTTTCACCTGGAATTTAATTCATTAAGGCTGAAAAGTGGGTTATGTCAAAAATGAGCGTTTCAGAGCGATTGGAGGCTGTTTTAGCACTGTACAGTCGCCTAAGGCTGAAAAGTGGCTTATGTGAAAAATGAGCGTTTCAGAGCGAGAGCAGCCTGTTTTTGCACTAAGCTGCATTTCACTGAAAAAAGGTCTTTCAAACAGGTTTACTAGCCTGAACTGGTTGAATTTGGATCTTATTCATGGCAAAGGAGTTTTTACCTGGAATTTCATTCATTAAAGGTGAAAAGTGGCTTATGTCAAAAATGAGCGTTTCAGAGCGATTGGAGGCTGTTTTAGCACTGTACAGTCGCCTAAGGCTGAAAAGTGGCTTATGTGAAAAATGAGCGTTTCAGAGCGATTGGAGGCTGTTTTAGCACTGTACAGTCGCCTAAGGCTGAAAAGTGGCTTATGTGAAAAATGAGCGTTTCAGAGCGAGAGCAGCCTGTTTTTGCACTAAGCTGCATTTCACTGAAAAAAGGTCTTTCAAACAGGTTTACTAGCCTGAACTGGTTGAATTTGGATCTTATTCATGGCAAAGGAGTTTTTACCTGGAATTTCATTCATTAAAGGTGAAAAGTGGCTTATGTCAAAAATGAGCGTTTCAGAGCGATTGGAGGCTGTTTTAGCACTGTACAGTCGCCTAAGGCTGAAAAGTGGCTTATGTGAAAAATGAGCGTTTCAGAGCGAGAGCAGCCTGTTTTTGCACTAAGCTGCATTTCACTGAAAAAAGGTCTTTCAAACAGGTTTACTAGCCTGAACTGGTTGAATTTGGATCTTATTCATGGCAAAGGAGTTTTTACCTGGAATTTCATTCATTAAAGGTGAAAAGTGGGTTATGTCAAAAATGAGCGTTTCAGAGCGATAGGAGGCTGTTTTAGCACTGTACAGTCTCCTAAGGCTGAAAAGTGGCTTATGTGAAAAATGAGCGTTTCAGAGCGAGAGCAGCCTGTTTTTGCACTAAGCTGCATTTCACTGAAAAAAGGTCTTTCAAACAGGTTTACTAGCCTGAACTGGTTGAATTTGGATCTTATTCATGGCAAAGGAGTTTTTACCTGGAATTTCATTCATTAAAGGTGAAAAGTGGGTTATGTCAAAAATTAGCGTTTCAGAGCGATTGGAGGCTGTTTTAGCGCTGAAAAGTGGCTTATGTGAAAAATGAGCGTTTCAGAGCGAGAGCAGCCTGTTTTTGCACTAAGCTGCATTTCACTGAAAAAAGGTCTTTCAAACAGGTTTACTAGCCTGAACTGGTTGAATTTGGATCTTATTCATGGCAAAGGAGTTTTTACCTGGAATTTCATTCATTAAAGGTGAAAAGTGGCTTATGTCAAAAATGAGCGTTTCAGAGCGATTGGAGGCTGTTTTAGCGCTGAAAAGTGGCTTATGTGAAAAATGAGCGTTTCAGAGCGATTGGAGGCTGTTTTAGCACTGTACAGTCGCCTAAGGCTGAAAAGTGGCTTATGTGAAAAATGAGCGTTTCAGAGCGAGAGCAGCCTGTTTTTGCACTAAGCTGCATTTCACTGAAAAAAGGTCTTTCAAACAGGTTTACTAGCCTGAACTTGTTGAATTTGGATCTTCTTCATGGCAAAGGAGTTTTCACCTGGAATTTAATTCATTAAGGCTGAAAAGTGGGTTATGTCAAAAATGAGCGTTTCAGAGCGATTGGAGGCTGTTTTAGCACTGTACAGTCGCCTAAGGCTGAAAAGTGGCTTATGTCAAAAATGAGCGTTTCAGAGCGATTGGAGGCTGTTTTAGCACTGTACAGTCGCCTAAGGCTGAAAAGTGGCTTATGTGAAAAATGAGCGTTTCAGAGCGAGAGCAGCCTGTTTTTGCACTAAGCTGCATTTCACTGAAAAAAGGTCTTTCAAACAGGTTTACTAGCCTGAACTGGTTGAATTTGGATCTTATTCATGGCAAAGGAGTTTTTACCTGGAATTTCATTCATTAAAGGTGAAAAGTGGGTTATGTCAAAAATGAGCGTTTCAGAGCGAGAGCAGCCTGTTTTTGCACTAAGCTGCATTTCACTGAAAAAAGGTCTTTCAAACAGGTTTACTAGCCTCAACTGGTTGAATTTGGATCTTATTCATGGCAAAGGAGTTTTTACCTGGAATTTCATTCATTAAAGGTGAAAAGTGGGTTATGTCAAAAATGAGCGTTTCAGAGCGATTGGAGGCTGTTTTAGCGCTGAAAAGTGGCTTATGTGAAAAATGAGCGTTTCAGAGCGAGAGCAGCCTGTTTTTGCACTAAGCTGCATTTCACTGAAAAAAGGTCTTTCAAACAGGTTTACTAGCCTGAACTGGTTGAATTTGGATCTTCTTCATGGCAAAGGAGTTTTTACCTGGAATTTCATTCATTAAAGGTGAAAAGTGGCTTATGTCAAAAATGAGCGTTTCAGAGCGATTGGAGGCTGTTTTAGCGCTGAAAAGTGGCTTATGTGAAAAATGAGCGTTTCAGAGCGATTGGAGGCTGTTTTAGCACTGTACAGTCGCCTAAGGCTGAAAAGTGGCTTATGTGAAAAATGAGCGTTTCAGAGCGAGAGCAGCCTGTTTTTGCACTAAGCTGCATTTCACTGAAAAAAGGTCTTTCAAACAGGTTTACTAGCCTGAACTGGTTGAATTTGGATCTTCTTCATGGCAAAGGAGTTTTTACCTGGAATTTCATTCATTAAAGGTGAAAAGTGGCTTATGTCAAAAATGAGCGTTTCAGAGCGATTGGAGGCTGTTTTAGCACTGTACAGTCGCCTAAGGCTGAAAAGTGGCTTATGTGAAAAATGAGCGTTTCAGAGCGAGAGCAGCCTGTTTTTGCACTAAGCTGCATTTCACTGAAAAAAGGTCTTTCAAACAGGTTTACTAGCCTCAACTGGTTGAATTTGGATCTTCTTCATGGCAAAGGAGATTTTACCTGGAATTTAATTCATTAAGGGTGAAAAGTGGGTTATGTGAAAAATGAGCGTTTCAGAGCGAGAGCAGCCTGTTTTTGCACTAAGCTGCATTTCACTGAAAAAAGGTCTTTCAAACAGGTTTACTAGCCTGAACTGGTTGAATTTGGATCTTATTCATGGCAAAGGAGTTTTTACCTGGAATTTCATTCATTAAAGGTGAAAAGTGGCTTATGTCAAAAATGAGCGTTTCAGAGCGATTGGAGGCTGTTTTAGCACTGTACAGTCGCCTAAGGCTGAAAAGTGGCTTATGTGAAAAATGAGCGTTTCAGAGCGAGAGCAGCCTGTTTTTGCACTAAGCTGCATTTCACTGAAAAAAGGTCTTTCAAACAGGTTTACTAGCCTCAACTGGTTGAATTTGGATCTTCTTCATGGCAAAGGAGATTTTACCTGGAATTTAATTCATTAAGGGTGAAAAGTGGGTTATGTCAAAAATGAGCGTTTCAGAGCGATTGGAGGCTGTTTTAGCACTGTACAGTCGCCTAAGGCTGAAAAGTGGCTTATGTGAAAAATGAGCGTTTCAGAGCGAGAGCAGCCTGTTTTTGCACTAAGCTGCATTTCACTGAAAAAAGGTCTTTCAAACAGGTTTACTAGCCTCAACTGGTTGAATTTGGATCTTCTTCATGGCAAAGGAGATTTTACCTGGAATTTAATTCATTAAGGGTGAAAAGTGGGTTATGTGAAAAATGAGCGTTTCAGAGCGAGAGCAGCCTGTTTTTGCACTAAGCTGCATTTCACTGAAAAAAGGTCTTTCAAACAGGTTTACTAGCCTGAACTGGTTGAATTTGGATCTTATTCATGGCAAAGGAGTTTTTACCTGGAATTTCATTCATTAAAGGTGAAAAGTGGGTTATGTCAAAAATGAGCGTTTCAGAGCGATTGGAGGCTGTTTTAGCGCTGAAAAGTGGCTTATGTGAAAAATGAGCGTTTCAGAGCGAGAGCAGCCTGTTTTTGCACTAAGCTGCATTTCACTGAAAAAAGGTCTTTCAAACAGGTTTACTAGCCTGAACTGGTTGAATTTGGATCTTCTTCATGGCAAAGGAGTTTTTACCTGGAATTTCATTCATTAAAGGTGAAAAGTGGCTTATGTCAAAAATGAGCGTTTCAGAGCGATTGGAGGCTGTTTTAGCGCTGAAAAGTGGCTTATGTGAAAAATGAGCGTTTCAGAGCGATTGGAGGCTGTTTTAGCACTGTACAGTCGCCTAAGGCTGAAAAGTGGCTTATGTGAAAAATGAGCGTTTCAGAGCGAGAGCAGCCTGTTTTTGCACTAAGCTGCATTTCACTGAAAAAAGGTCTTTCAAACAGGTTTACTAGCCTGAACTGGTTGAATTTGGATCTTCTTCATGGCAAAGGAGTTTTTACCTGGAATTTCATTCATTAAAGGTGAAAAGTGGCTTATGTCAAAAATGAGCGTTTCAGAGCGATTGGAGGCTGTTTTAGCACTGTACAGTCGCCTAAGGCTGAAAAGTGGCTTATGTGAAAAATGAGCGTTTCAGAGCGAGAGCAGCCTGTTTTTGCACTAAGCTGCATTTCACTGAAAAAAGGTCTTTCAAACAGGTTTACTAGCCTGAACTGGTTGAATTTGGATCTTCTTCATGGCAAAGGAGTTTTTACCTGGAATTTCATTCATTAAAGGTGAAAAGTGGCTTATGTCAAAAATGAGCGTTTCAGAGCGATTGGAGGCTGTTTTAGCACTGTACAGTCGCCTAAGGCTGAAAAGTGGCTTATGTGAAAAATGAGCGTTTCAGAGCGAGAGCAGCCTGTTTTTGCACTAAGCTGCATTTCACTGAAAAAAGGTCTTTCAAACAGGTTTACTAGCCTCAACTGGTTGAATTTGGATCTTCTTCATGGCAAAGGAGATTTTACCTGGAATTTAATTCATTAAGGGTGAAAAGTGGGTTATGTGAAAAATGAGCGTTTCAGAGCGAGAGCAGCCTGTTTTTGCACTAAGCTGCATTTCACTGAAAAAAGGTCTTTCAAACAGGTTTACTAGCCTGAACTGGTTGAATTTGGATCTTATTCATGGCAAAGGAGTTTTTACCTGGAATTTCATTCATTAAAGGTGAAAAGTGGCTTATGTGAAAAATGAGCGTTTCAGAGCGATTGGAGGCTGTTTTAGCACTGTACAGTCGCCTAAGGCTGAAAAGTGGCTTATGTGAAAAATGAGCGTTTCAGAGCGAGAGCAGCCTGTTTTTGCACTAAGCTGCATTTCACTGAAAAAAGGTCTTTCAAACAGGTTTACTAGCCTCAACTGGTTGAATTTGGATCTTCTTCATGGCAAAGGAGATTTTACCTGGAATTTAATTCATTAAGGGTGAAAAGTGGGTTATGTGAAAAATGAGCGTTTCAGAGCGAGAGCAGCCTGTTTTTGCACTAAGCTGCATTTCACTGAAAAAAGGTCTTTCAAACAGGTTTACTAGCCTGAACTGGTTGAATTTGGATCTTATTCATGGCAAAGGAGTTTTTACCTGGAATTTCATTCATTAAAGGTGAAAAGTGGCTTATGTCAAAAATGAGCGTTTCAGAGCGATTGGAGGCTGTTTTAGCACTGTACAGTCGCCTAAGGCTGAAAAGTGGCTTATGTGAAAAATGAGCGTTTCAGAGCGAGAGCAGCCTGTTTTTGCACTAAGCTGCATTTCACTGAAAAAAGGTCTTTCAAACAGGTTTACTAGCCTGAACTGGTTGAATTTGGATCTTCTTCATGGCAAAGGAGTTTTTACCTGGAATTTCATTCATTAAAGGTGAAAAGTGGCTTATGTCAAAAATGAGCGTTTCAGAGCGATTGGAGGCTGTTTTAGCACTGTACAGTCGCCTAAGGCTGAAAAGTGGCTTATGTGAAAAATGAGCGTTTCAGAGCGAGAGCAGCCTGTTTTTGCACTAAGCTGCATTTCACTGAAAAAAGGTCTTTCAAACAGGTTTACTAGCCTCAACTGGTTGAATTTGGATCTTCTTCATGGCAAAGGAGATTTTACCTGGAATTTAATTCATTAAGGGTGAAAAGTGGGTTATGTGAAAAATGAGCGTTTCAGAGCGAGAGCAGCCTGTTTTTGCACTAAGCTGCATTTCACTGAAAAAAGGTCTTTCAAACAGGTTTACTAGCCTGAACTGGTTGAATTTGGATCTTATTCATGGCAAAGGAGTTTTTACCTGGAATTTCATTCATTAAAGGTGAAAAGTGGCTTATGTCAAAAATGAGCGTTTCAGAGCGATTGGAGGCTGTTTTAGCACTGTACAGTCGCCTAAGGCTGAAAAGTGGCTTATGTGAAAAATGAGCGTTTCAGAGCGAGAGCAGCCTGTTTTTGCACTAAGCTGCATTTCACTGAAAAAAGGTCTTTCAAACAGGTTTACTAGCCTCAACTGGTTGAATTTGGATCTTCTTCATGGCAAAGGAGATTTTACCTGGAATTTAATTCATTAAGGGTGAAAAGTGGGTTATGTGAAAAATGAGCGTTTCAGAGCGAGAGCAGCCTGTTTTTGCACTAAGCTGCATTTCACTGAAAAAAGGTCTTTCAAACAGGTTTACTAGCCTGAACTGGTTGAATTTGGATCTTATTCATGGCAAAGGAGTTTTTACCTGGAATTTCATTCATTAAAGGTGAAAAGTGGCTTATGTCAAAAATGAGCGTTTCAGAGCGATTGGAGGCTGTTTTAGCACTGTACAGTCGCCTAAGGCTGAAAAGTGGCTTATGTGAAAAATGAGCGTTTCAGAGCGAGAGCAGCCTGTTTTTGCACTAAGCTGCATTTCACTGAAAAAAGGTCTTTCAAACAGGTTTACTAGCCTGAACTGGTTGAATTTGGATCTTCTTCATGGCAAAGGAGTTTTTACCTGGAATTTCATTCATTAAAGGTGAAAAGTGGCTTATGTCAAAAATGAGCGTTTCAGAGCGATTGGAGGCTGTTTTAGCACTGTACAGTCGCCTAAGGCTGAAAAGTGGCTTATGTGAAAAATGAGCGTTTCAGAGCGAGAGCAGCCTGTTTTTGCACTAAGCTGCATTTCACTGAAAAAAGGTCTTTCAAACAGGTTTACTAGCCTCAACTGGTTGAATTTGGATCTTCTTCATGGCAAAGGAGATTTTACCTGGAATTTAATTCATTAAGGGTGAAAAGTGGGTTATGTGAAAAATGAGCGTTTCAGAGCGAGAGCAGCCTGTTTTTGCACTAAGCTGCATTTCACTGAAAAAAGGTCTTTCAAACAGGTTTACTAGCCTGAACTGGTTGAATTTGGATCTTATTCATGGCAAAGGAGTTTTTACCTGGAATTTCATTCATTAAAGGTGAAAAGTGGCTTATGTGAAAAATGAGCGTTTCAGAGCGATTGGAGGCTGTTTTAGCACTGTACAGTCGCCTAAGGCTGAAAAGTGGCTTATGTGAAAAATGAGCGTTTCAGAGCGAGAGCAGCCTGTTTTTGCACTAAGCTGCATTTCACTGAAAAAAGGTCTTTCAAACAGGTTTACTAGCCTCAACTGGTTGAATTTGGATCTTCTTCATGGCAAAGGAGATTTTACCTGGAATTTAATTCATTAAGGGTGAAAAGTGGGTTATGTGAAAAATGAGCGTTTCAGAGCGAGAGCAGCCTGTTTTTGCACTAAGCTGCATTTCACTGAAAAAAGGTCTTTCAAACAGGTTTACTAGCCTGAACTGGTTGAATTTGGATCTTATTCATGGCAAAGGAGTTTTTACCTGGAATTTCATTCATTAAAGGTGAAAAGTGGGTTATGTCAAAAATGAGCGTTTCAGAGCGATTGGAGGCTGTTTTAGCGCTGAAAAGTGGCTTATGTGAAAAATGAGCGTTTCAGAGCGAGAGCAGCCTGTTTTTGCACTAAGCTGCATTTCACTGAAAAAAGGTCTTTCAAACAGGTTTACTAGCCTGAACTGGTTGAATTTGGATCTTCTTCATGGCAAAGGAGTTTTTACCTGGAATTTCATTCATTAAAGGTGAAAAGTGGCTTATGTCAAAAATGAGCGTTTCAGAGCGATTGGAGGCTGTTTTAGCGCTGAAAAGTGGCTTATGTGAAAAATGAGCGTTTCAGAGCGATTGGAGGCTGTTTTAGCACTGTACAGTCGCCTAAGGCTGAAAAGTGGCTTATGTGAAAAATGAGCGTTTCAGAGCGAGAGCAGCCTGTTTTTGCACTAAGCTGCATTTCACTGAAAAAAGGTCTTTCAAACAGGTTTACTAGCCTGAACTGGTTGAATTTGGATCTTCTTCATGGCAAAGGAGTTTTTACCTGGAATTTCATTCATTAAAGGTGAAAAGTGGCTTATGTCAAAAATGAGCGTTTCAGAGCGATTGGAGGCTGTTTTAGCACTGTACAGTCGCCTAAGGCTGAAAAGTGGCTTATGTGAAAAATGAGCGTTTCAGAGCGAGAGCAGCCTGTTTTTGCACTAAGCTGCATTTCACTGAAAAAAGGTCTTTCAAACAGGTTTACTAGCCTCAACTGGTTGAATTTGGATCTTCTTCATGGCAAAGGAGATTTTACCTGGAATTTAATTCATTAAGGGTGAAAAGTGGGTTATGTGAAAAATGAGCGTTTCAGAGCGAGAGCAGCCTGTTTTTGCACTAAGCTGCATTTCACTGAAAAAAGGTCTTTCAAACAGGTTTACTAGCCTGAACTGGTTGAATTTGGATCTTATTCATGGCAAAGGAGTTTTTACCTGGAATTTCATTCATTAAAGGTGAAAAGTGGCTTATGTGAAAAATGAGCGTTTCAGAGCGATTGGAGGCTGTTTTAGCACTGTACAGTCGCCTAAGGCTGAAAAGTGGCTTATGTGAAAAATGAGCGTTTCAGAGCGAGAGCAGCCTGTTTTTGCACTAAGCTGCATTTCACTGAAAAAAGGTCTTTCAAACAGGTTTACTAGCCTGAACTGGTTGAATTTGGATCTTATTCATGGCAAAGGAGTTTTTACCTGGAATTTCATTCATTAAAGGTGAAAAGTGGGTTATGTCAAAAATGAGCGTTTCAGAGCGATAGGAGGCTGTTTTAGCACTGTACAGTCTCCTAAGGCTGAAAAGTGGCTTATGTGAAAAATGAGCGTTTCAGAGCGAGAGCAGCCTGTTTTTGCACTAAGCTGCATTTCACTGAAAAAAGGTCTTTCAAACAGGTTTACTAGCCTGAACTGGTTGAATTTGGATCTTATTCATGGCAAAGGAGTTTTTACCTGGAATTTCATTCATTAAAGGTGAAAAGTGGGTTATGTCAAAAATGAGCGTTTCAGAGCGATTGGAGGCTGTTTTAGCGCTGAAAAGTGGCTTATGTGAAAAATGAGCGTTTCAGAGCGAGAGCAGCCTGTTTTTGCACTAAGCTGCATTTCACTGAAAAAAGGTCTTTCAAACAGGTTTACTAGCCTGAACTTGTTGAATTTGGATCTTCTTCATGGCAAAGGAGTTTTCACCTGGAATTTAATTCATTAAGGCTGAAAAGTGGGTTATGTCAAAAATGAGCGTTTCAGAGCGATTGGAGGCTGTTTTAGCACTGTACAGTCGCCTAAGGCTGAAAAGTGGCTTATGTCAAAAATGAGCGTTTCAGAGCGATTGGAGGCTGTTTTAGCACTGTACAGTCGCCTAAGGCTGAAAAGTGGCTTATGTGAAAAATGAGCGTTTCAGAGCGAGAGCAGCCTGTTTTTGCACTAAGCTGCATTTCACTGAAAAAAGGTCTTTCAAACAGGTTTACTAGCCTGAACTGGTTGAATTTGGATCTTATTCATGGCAAAGGAGTTTTTACCTGGAATTTCATTCATTAAAGGTGAAAAGTGGGTTATGTCAAAAATGAGCGTTTCAGAGCGAGAGCAGCCTGTTTTTGCACTAAGCTGCATTTCACTGAAAAAAGGTCTTTCAAACAGGTTTACTAGCCTCAACTGGTTGAATTTGGATCTTATTCATGGCAAAGGAGTTTTTACCTGGAATTTCATTCATTAAAGGTGAAAAGTGGGTTATGTCAAAAATGAGCGTTTCAGAGCGATTGGAGGCTGTTTTAGCGCTGAAAAGTGGCTTATGTGAAAAATGAGCGTTTCAGAGCGAGAGCAGCCTGTTTTTGCACTAAGCTGCATTTCACTGAAAAAAGGTCTTTCAAACAGGTTTACTAGCCTGAACTGGTTGAATTTGGATCTTCTTCATGGCAAAGGAGTTTTTACCTGGAATTTCATTCATTAAAGGTGAAAAGTGGCTTATGTCAAAAATGAGCGTTTCAGAGCGATTGGAGGCTGTTTTAGCGCTGAAAAGTGGCTTATGTGAAAAATGAGCGTTTCAGAGCGATTGGAGGCTGTTTTAGCACTGTACAGTCGCCTAAGGCTGAAAAGTGGCTTATGTGAAAAATGAGCGTTTCAGAGCGAGAGCAGCCTGTTTTTGCACTAAGCTGCATTTCACTGAAAAAAGGTCTTTCAAACAGGTTTACTAGCCTGAACTGGTTGAATTTGGATCTTCTTCATGGCAAAGGAGTTTTTACCTGGAATTTCATTCATTAAAGGTGAAAAGTGGCTTATGTCAAAAATGAGCGTTTCAGAGCGATTGGAGGCTGTTTTAGCACTGTACAGTCGCCTAAGGCTGAAAAGTGGCTTATGTGAAAAATGAGCGTTTCAGAGCGAGAGCAGCCTGTTTTTGCACTAAGCTGCATTTCACTGAAAAAAGGTCTTTCAAACAGGTTTACTAGCCTCAACTGGTTGAATTTGGATCTTCTTCATGGCAAAGGAGATTTTACCTGGAATTTAATTCATTAAGGGTGAAAAGTGGGTTATGTGAAAAATGAGCGTTTCAGAGCGAGAGCAGCCTGTTTTTGCACTAAGCTGCATTTCACTGAAAAAAGGTCTTTCAAACAGGTTTACTAGCCTGAACTGGTTGAATTTGGATCTTATTCATGGCAAAGGAGTTTTTACCTGGAATTTCATTCATTAAAGGTGAAAAGTGGCTTATGTCAAAAATGAGCGTTTCAGAGCGATTGGAGGCTGTTTTAGCACTGTACAGTCGCCTAAGGCTGAAAAGTGGCTTATGTGAAAAATGAGCGTTTCAGAGCGAGAGCAGCCTGTTTTTGCACTAAGCTGCATTTCACTGAAAAAAGGTCTTTCAAACAGGTTTACTAGCCTCAACTGGTTGAATTTGGATCTTCTTCATGGCAAAGGAGATTTTACCTGGAATTTAATTCATTAAGGGTGAAAAGTGGGTTATGTGAAAAATGAGCGTTTCAGAGCGAGAGCAGCCTGTTTTTGCACTAAGCTGCATTTCACTGAAAAAAGGTCTTTCAAACAGGTTTACTAGCCTGAACTGGTTGAATTTGGATCTTATTCATGGCAAAGGAGTTTTTACCTGGAATTTCATTCATTAAAGGTGAAAAGTGGGTTATGTCAAAAATGAGCGTTTCAGAGCGATTGGAGGCTGTTTTAGCGCTGAAAAGTGGCTTATGTGAAAAATGAGCGTTTCAGAGCGAGAGCAGCCTGTTTTTGCACTAAGCTGCATTTCACTGAAAAAAGGTCTTTCAAACAGGTTTACTAGCCTGAACTGGTTGAATTTGGATCTTCTTCATGGCAAAGGAGTTTTTACCTGGAATTTCATTCATTAAAGGTGAAAAGTGGCTTATGTCAAAAATGAGCGTTTCAGAGCGATTGGAGGCTGTTTTAGCGCTGAAAAGTGGCTTATGTGAAAAATGAGCGTTTCAGAGCGATTGGAGGCTGTTTTAGCACTGTACAGTCGCCTAAGGCTGAAAAGTGGCTTATGTGAAAAATGAGCGTTTCAGAGCGAGAGCAGCCTGTTTTTGCACTAAGCTGCATTTCACTGAAAAAAGGTCTTTCAAACAGGTTTACTAGCCTGAACTGGTTGAATTTGGATCTTCTTCATGGCAAAGGAGTTTTTACCTGGAATTTCATTCATTAAAGGTGAAAAGTGGCTTATGTCAAAAATGAGCGTTTCAGAGCGATTGGAGGCTGTTTTAGCACTGTACAGTCGCCTAAGGCTGAAAAGTGGCTTATGTGAAAAATGAGCGTTTCAGAGCGAGAGCAGCCTGTTTTTGCACTAAGCTGCATTTCACTGAAAAAAGGTCTTTCAAACAGGTTTACTAGCCTCAACTGGTTGAATTTGGATCTTCTTCATGGCAAAGGAGATTTTACCTGGAATTTAATTCATTAAGGGTGAAAAGTGGGTTATGTGAAAAATGAGCGTTTCAGAGCGAGAGCAGCCTGTTTTTGCACTAAGCTGCATTTCACTGAAAAAAGGTCTTTCAAACAGGTTTACTAGCCTGAACTGGTTGAATTTGGATCTTATTCATGGCAAAGGAGTTTTTACCTGGAATTTCATTCATTAAAGGTGAAAAGTGGCTTATGTGAAAAATGAGCGTTTCAGAGCGATTGGAGGCTGTTTTAGCACTGTACAGTCGCCTAAGGCTGAAAAGTGGCTTATGTGAAAAATGAGCGTTTCAGAGCGAGAGCAGCCTGTTTTTGCACTAAGCTGCATTTCACTGAAAAAAGGTCTTTCAAACAGGTTTACTAGCCTGAACTGGTTGAATTTGGATCTTATTCATGGCAAAGGAGTTTTTACCTGGAATTTCATTCATTAAAGGTGAAAAGTGGGTTATGTCAAAAATGAGCGTTTCAGAGCGATAGGAGGCTGTTTTAGCACTGTACAGTCTCCTAAGGCTGAAAAGTGGCTTATGTGAAAAATGAGCGTTTCAGAGCGAGAGCAGCCTGTTTTTGCACTAAGCTGCATTTCACTGAAAAAAGGTCTTTCAAACAGGTTTACTAGCCTGAACTGGTTGAATTTGGATCTTATTCATGGCAAAGGAGTTTTTACCTGGAATTTCATTCATTAAAGGTGAAAAGTGGGTTATGTCAAAAATGAGCGTTTCAGAGCGATTGGAGGCTGTTTTAGCGCTGAAAAGTGGCTTATGTGAAAAATGAGCGTTTCAGAGCGAGAGCAGCCTGTTTTTGCACTAAGCTGCATTTCACTGAAAAAAGGTCTTTCAAACAGGTTTACTAGCCTGAACTTGTTGAATTTGGATCTTCTTCATGGCAAAGGAGTTTTCACCTGGAATTTAATTCATTAAGGCTGAAAAGTGGGTTATGTCAAAAATGAGCGTTTCAGAGCGATTGGAGGCTGTTTTAGCACTGTACAGTCGCCTAAGGCTGAAAAGTGGCTTATGTCAAAAATGAGCGTTTCAGAGCGATTGGAGGCTGTTTTAGCACTGTACAGTCGCCTAAGGCTGAAAAGTGGCTTATGTGAAAAATGAGCGTTTCAGAGCGAGAGCAGCCTGTTTTTGCACTAAGCTGCATTTCACTGAAAAAAGGTCTTTCAAACAGGTTTACTAGCCTGAACTGGTTGAATTTGGATCTTATTCATGGCAAAGGAGTTTTTACCTGGAATTTCATTCATTAAAGGTGAAAAGTGGGTTATGTCAAAAATGAGCGTTTCAGAGCGAGAGCAGCCTGTTTTTGCACTAAGCTGCATTTCACTGAAAAAAGGTCTTTCAAACAGGTTTACTAGCCTCAACTGGTTGAATTTGGATCTTATTCATGGCAAAGGAGTTTTTACCTGGAATTTCATTCATTAAAGGTGAAAAGTGGGTTATGTCAAAAATGAGCGTTTCAGAGCGATTGGAGGCTGTTTTAGCGCTGAAAAGTGGCTTATGTGAAAAATGAGCGTTTCAGAGCGAGAGCAGCCTGTTTTTGCACTAAGCTGCATTTCACTGAAAAAAGGTCTTTCAAACAGGTTTACTAGCCTGAACTGGTTGAATTTGGATCTTCTTCATGGCAAAGGAGTTTTTACCTGGAATTTCATTCATTAAAGGTGAAAAGTGGCTTATGTCAAAAATGAGCGTTTCAGAGCGATTGGAGGCTGTTTTAGCGCTGAAAAGTGGCTTATGTGAAAAATGAGCGTTTCAGAGCGATTGGAGGCTGTTTTAGCACTGTACAGTCGCCTAAGGCTGAAAAGTGGCTTATGTGAAAAATGAGCGTTTCAGAGCGAGAGCAGCCTGTTTTTGCACTAAGCTGCATTTCACTGAAAAAAGGTCTTTCAAACAGGTTTACTAGCCTGAACTGGTTGAATTTGGATCTTCTTCATGGCAAAGGAGTTTTTACCTGGAATTTCATTCATTAAAGGTGAAAAGTGGCTTATGTCAAAAATGAGCGTTTCAGAGCGATTGGAGGCTGTTTTAGCACTGTACAGTCGCCTAAGGCTGAAAAGTGGCTTATGTGAAAAATGAGCGTTTCAGAGCGAGAGCAGCCTGTTTTTGCACTAAGCTGCATTTCACTGAAAAAAGGTCTTTCAAACAGGTTTACTAGCCTCAACTGGTTGAATTTGGATCTTCTTCATGGCAAAGGAGATTTTACCTGGAATTTAATTCATTAAGGGTGAAAAGTGGGTTATGTGAAAAATGAGCGTTTCAGAGCGAGAGCAGCCTGTTTTTGCACTAAGCTGCATTTCACTGAAAAAAGGTCTTTCAAACAGGTTTACTAGCCTGAACTGGTTGAATTTGGATCTTATTCATGGCAAAGGAGTTTTTACCTGGAATTTCATTCATTAAAGGTGAAAAGTGGCTTATGTCAAAAATGAGCGTTTCAGAGCGATTGGAGGCTGTTTTAGCACTGTACAGTCGCCTAAGGCTGAAAAGTGGCTTATGTGAAAAATGAGCGTTTCAGAGCGAGAGCAGCCTGTTTTTGCACTAAGCTGCATTTCACTGAAAAAAGGTCTTTCAAACAGGTTTACTAGCCTCAACTGGTTGAATTTGGATCTTCTTCATGGCAAAGGAGATTTTACCTGGAATTTAATTCATTAAGGGTGAAAAGTGGGTTATGTGAAAAATGAGCGTTTCAGAGCGAGAGCAGCCTGTTTTTGCACTAAGCTGCATTTCACTGAAAAAAGGTCTTTCAAACAGGTTTACTAGCCTGAACTGGTTGAATTTGGATCTTATTCATGGCAAAGGAGTTTTTACCTGGAATTTCATTCATTAAAGGTGAAAAGTGGGTTATGTCAAAAATGAGCGTTTCAGAGCGATTGGAGGCTGTTTTAGCGCTGAAAAGTGGCTTATGTGAAAAATGAGCGTTTCAGAGCGAGAGCAGCCTGTTTTTGCACTAAGCTGCATTTCACTGAAAAAAGGTCTTTCAAACAGGTTTACTAGCCTGAACTGGTTGAATTTGGATCTTCTTCATGGCAAAGGAGTTTTTACCTGGAATTTCATTCATTAAAGGTGAAAAGTGGCTTATGTCAAAAATGAGCGTTTCAGAGCGATTGGAGGCTGTTTTAGCGCTGAAAAGTGGCTTATGTGAAAAATGAGCGTTTCAGAGCGATTGGAGGCTGTTTTAGCACTGTACAGTCGCCTAAGGCTGAAAAGTGGCTTATGTGAAAAATGAGCGTTTCAGAGCGAGAGCAGCCTGTTTTTGCACTAAGCTGCATTTCACTGAAAAAAGGTCTTTCAAACAGGTTTACTAGCCTGAACTGGTTGAATTTGGATCTTCTTCATGGCAAAGGAGTTTTTACCTGGAATTTCATTCATTAAAGGTGAAAAGTGGCTTATGTCAAAAATGAGCGTTTCAGAGCGATTGGAGGCTGTTTTAGCACTGTACAGTCGCCTAAGGCTGAAAAGTGGCTTATGTGAAAAATGAGCGTTTCAGAGCGAGAGCAGCCTGTTTTTGCACTAAGCTGCATTTCACTGAAAAAAGGTCTTTCAAACAGGTTTACTAGCCTCAACTGGTTGAATTTGGATCTTCTTCATGGCAAAGGAGATTTTACCTGGAATTTAATTCATTAAGGGTGAAAAGTGGGTTATGTGAAAAATGAGCGTTTCAGAGCGAGAGCAGCCTGTTTTTGCACTAAGCTGCATTTCACTGAAAAAAGGTCTTTCAAACAGGTTTACTAGCCTGAACTGGTTGAATTTGGATCTTATTCATGGCAAAGGAGTTTTTACCTGGAATTTCATTCATTAAAGGTGAAAAGTGGCTTATGTGAAAAATGAGCGTTTCAGAGCGATTGGAGGCTGTTTTAGCACTGTACAGTCGCCTAAGGCTGAAAAGTGGCTTATGTGAAAAATGAGCGTTTCAGAGCGAGAGCAGCCTGTTTTTGCACTAAGCTGCATTTCACTGAAAAAAGGTCTTTCAAACAGGTTTACTAGCCTGAACTGGTTGAATTTGGATCTTATTCATGGCAAAGGAGTTTTTACCTGGAATTTCATTCATTAAAGGTGAAAAGTGGGTTATGTCAAAAATGAGCGTTTCAGAGCGATAGGAGGCTGTTTTAGCACTGTACAGTCTCCTAAGGCTGAAAAGTGGCTTATGTGAAAAATGAGCGTTTCAGAGCGAGAGCAGCCTGTTTTTGCACTAAGCTGCATTTCACTGAAAAAAGGTCTTTCAAACAGGTTTACTAGCCTGAACTGGTTGAATTTGGATCTTATTCATGGCAAAGGAGTTTTTACCTGGAATTTCATTCATTAAAGGTGAAAAGTGGGTTATGTCAAAAATGAGCGTTTCAGAGCGATTGGAGGCTGTTTTAGCGCTGAAAAGTGGCTTATGTGAAAAATGAGCGTTTCAGAGCGAGAGCAGCCTGTTTTTGCACTAAGCTGCATTTCACTGAAAAAAGGTCTTTCAAACAGGTTTACTAGCCTGAACTTGTTGAATTTGGATCTTCTTCATGGCAAAGGAGTTTTCACCTGGAATTTAATTCATTAAGGCTGAAAAGTGGGTTATGTCAAAAATGAGCGTTTCAGAGCGATTGGAGGCTGTTTTAGCACTGTACAGTCGCCTAAGGCTGAAAAGTGGCTTATGTGAAAAATGAGCGTTTCAGAGCGAGAGCAGCCTGTTTTTGCACTAAGCTGCATTTCACTGAAAAAAGGTCTTTCAAACAGGTTTACTAGCCTGAACTGGTTGAATTTGGATCTTCTTCATGGCAAAGGAGTTTTTACCTGGAATTTCATTCATTAAAGGTGAAAAGTGGCTTATGTCAAAAATGAGCGTTTCAGAGCGATTGGAGGCTGTTTTAGCACTGTACAGTCGCCTAAGGCTGAAAAGTGGCTTATGTGAAAAATGAGCGTTTCAGAGCGAGAGCAGCCTGTTTTTGCACTAAGCTGCATTTCACTGAAAAAAGGTCTTTCAAACAGGTTTACTAGCCTCAACTGGTTGAATTTGGATCTTCTTCATGGCAAAGGAGATTTTACCTGGAATTTAATTCATTAAGGGTGAAAAGTGGGTTATGTGAAAAATGAGCGTTTCAGAGCGAGAGCAGCCTGTTTTTGCACTAAGCTGCATTTCACTGAAAAAAGGTCTTTCAAACAGGTTTACTAGCCTGAACTGGTTGAATTTGGATCTTATTCATGGCAAAGGAGTTTTTACCTGGAATTTCATTCATTAAAGGTGAAAAGTGGCTTATGTGAAAAATGAGCGTTTCAGAGCGATTGGAGGCTGTTTTAGCACTGTACAGTCGCCTAAGGCTGAAAAGTGGCTTATGTGAAAAATGAGCGTTTCAGAGCGAGAGCAGCCTGTTTTTGCACTAAGCTGCATTTCACTGAAAAAAGGTCTTTCAAACAGGTTTACTAGCCTGAACTGGTTGAATTTGGATCTTATTCATGGCAAAGGAGTTTTTACCTGGAATTTCATTCATTAAAGGTGAAAAGTGGGTTATGTCAAAAATGAGCGTTTCAGAGCGATAGGAGGCTGTTTTAGCACTGTACAGTCTCCTAAGGCTGAAAAGTGGCTTATGTGAAAAATGAGCGTTTCAGAGCGAGAGCAGCCTGTTTTTGCACTAAGCTGCATTTCACTGAAAAAAGGTCTTTCAAACAGGTTTACTAGCCTGAACTGGTTGAATTTGGATCTTATTCATGGCAAAGGAGTTTTTACCTGGAATTTCATTCATTAAAGGTGAAAAGTGGGTTATGTCAAAAATGAGCGTTTCAGAGCGATTGGAGGCTGTTTTAGCGCTGAAAAGTGGCTTATGTGAAAAATGAGCGTTTCAGAGCGAGAGCAGCCTGTTTTTGCACTAAGCTGCATTTCACTGAAAAAAGGTCTTTCAAACAGGTTTACTAGCCTGAACTTGTTGAATTTGGATCTTCTTCATGGCAAAGGAGTTTTCACCTGGAATTTAATTCATTAAGGCTGAAAAGTGGGTTATGTCAAAAATGAGCGTTTCAGAGCGATTGGAGGCTGTTTTAGCACTGTACAGTCGCCTAAGGCTGAAAAGTGGCTTATGTGAAAAATGAGCGTTTCAGAGCGAGAGCAGCCTGTTTTTGCACTAAGCTGCATTTCACTGAAAAAAGGTCTTTCAAACAGGTTTACTAGCCTGAACTGGTTGAATTTGGATCTTCTTCATGGCAAAGGAGTTTTTACCTGGAATTTCATTCATTAAAGGTGAAAAGTGGCTAATGTCAAAAATGAGCGTTTCAGAGCGATTGGAGGCTGTTTTAGCACTGAAAAGTGGCTTATGTGAAAAATGAGCGTTTCAGAGCGAGAGCAGCCTGTTTTTGCACTAAGCTGCATTTCACTGAAAAAAGGTCTTTCAAACAGGTTTACTAGCCTGAACTGGTTGAATTTGGATCTTCTTCATGGCAAAGGAGTTTTTACCTGGAATTTCATTCATTAAAGGTGAAAAGTGGCTTATGTCAAAAATGAGCGTTTCAGAGCGATTGGAGGCTGTTTTAGCACTGTACAGTCGCCTAAGGCTGAAAAGTGGCTTATGTGAAAAATGAGCGTTTCAGAGCGAGAGCAGCCTGTTTTTGCACTAAGCTGCATTTCACTGAAAAAAGGTCTTTCAAACAGGTTTACTAGCCTGAACTGGTTGAATTTGGATCTTCTTCATGGCAAAGGAGTTTTTACCTGGAATTTCATTCATTAAAGGTGAAAAGTGGCTTATGTCAAAAATGAGCGTTTCAGAGCGATTGGAGGCTGTTTTAGCACTGTACAGTCGCCTAAGGCTGAAAAGTGGCTTATGTGAAAAATGAGCGTTTCAGAGCGAGAGCAGCCTGTTTTTGCACTAAGCTGCATTTCACTGAAAAAAGGTCTTTCAAACAGGTTTACTATCCTGAACTGGTTGAATTTGGATCTTATTCATGGCAAAGGAGTTTTTACCTGGAATTTCATTCATTAAAGGTGAAAAGTGGCTTATGTCAAAAATGAGCGTTTCAGAGCGATTGGAGGCTGTTTTAGCACTGTACAGTCGCCTAAGGCTGAAAAGTGGCTTATGTGAAAAATGAGCGTTTCAGAGCGAGAGCAGCCTGTTTTTGCACTAAGCTGCATTTCACTGAAAAAAGGTCTTTCAAACAGGTTTACTAGCCTGAACTGGTTGAATTTGGATCTTATTCATGGCAAAGGAGTTTTTACCTGGAATTTCATTCATTAAAGGTGAAAAGTGGGTTATGTCAAAAATGAGCGTTTCAGAGCGAGAGCAGCCTGTTTTTGCACTAAGCTGCATTTCACTGAAAAAAGGTCTTTCAAACAGGTTTACTAGCCTGAACTGGTTGAATTTGGATCTTATTCATGGCAAAGGAGTTTTTACCTGGAATTTCATTCATTAAAGGTGAAAAGTGGGTTATGTCAAAAATGAGCGTTTCAGAGCGATTGGAGGCTGTTTTAGCGCTGAAAAGTGGCTTATGTGAAAAATGAGCGTTTCAGAGCGAGAGCAGCCTGTTTTTGCACTAAGCTGCATTTCACTGAAAAAAGGTCTTTCAAACAGGTTTACTAGCCTGAACTGGTTGAATTTGGATCTTCTTCATGGCAAAGGAGTTTTTACCTGGAATTTCATTCATTAAAGGTGAAAAGTGGCTTATGTCAAAAATGAGCGTTTCAGAGCGATTGGAGGCTGTTTTAGCGCTGAAAAGTGGCTTATGTGAAAAATGAGCGTTTCAGAGCGATTGGAGGCTGTTTTAGCGCTGAAAAGTGGCTTATGTGAAAAATGAGCGTTTCAGAGCGATTGGAGGCTGTTTTAGCACTGTACAGTCGCCTAAGGCTGAAAAGTGGCTTATGTGAAAAATGAGCGTTTCAGAGCGAGAGCAGCCTGTTTTTGCACTAAGCTGCATTTCACTGAAAAAAGGTCTTTCAAACAGGTTTACTAGCCTGAACTGGTTGAATTTGGATCTTATTCATGGCAAAGGAGTTTTTACCTGGAATTTCATTCATTAAAGGTGAAAAGTGGCTTATGTCAAAAATGAGCGTTTCAGAGCGATTGGAGGCTGTTTTAGCACTGTACAGTCGCCTAAGGCTGAAAAGTGGCTTATGTGAAAAATGAGCGTTTCAGAGCGATTGGAGGCTGTTTTAGCACTGTACAGTCGCCTAAGGCTGAAAAGTGGCTTATGTGAAAAATGAGCGTTTCAGAGCGAGAGCAGCCTGTTTTTGCACTAAGCTGCATTTCACTGAAAAAAGGTCTTTCAAACAGGTTTACTAGCCTGAACTGGTTGAATTTGGATCTTATTCATGGCAAAGGAGTTTTTACCTGGAATTTCATTCATTAAAGGTGAAAAGTGGGTTATGTCAAAAATGAGCGTTTCAGAGCGATAGGAGGCTGTTTTAGCACTGTACAGTCTCCTAAGGCTGAAAAGTGGCTTATGTGAAAAATGAGCGTTTCAGAGCGAGAGCAGCCTGTTTTTGCACTAAGCTGCATTTCACTGAAAAAAGGTCTTTCAAACAGGTTTACTAGCCTGAACTGGTTGAATTTGGATCTTATTCATGGCAAAGGAGTTTTTACCTGGAATTTCATTCATTAAAGGTGAAAAGTGGGTTATGTCAAAAATGAGCGTTTCAGAGCGATTGGAGGCTGTTTTAGCGCTGAAAAGTGGCTTATGTGAAAAATGAGCGTTTCAGAGCGAGAGCAGCCTGTTTTTGCACTAAGCTGCATTTCACTGAAAAAAGGTCTTTCAAACAGGTTTACTAGCCTGAACTTGTTGAATTTGGATCTTCTTCATGGCAAAGGAGTTTTCACCTGGAATTTAATTCATTAAGGCTGAAAAGTGGGTTATGTCAAAAATGAGCGTTTCAGAGCGATTGGAGGCTGTTTTAGCACTGTACAGTCGCCTAAGGCTGAAAAGTGGCTTATGTGAAAAATGAGCGTTTCAGAGCGAGAGCAGCCTGTTTTTGCACTAAGCTGCATTTCACTGAAAAAAGGTCTTTCAAACAGGTTTACTAGCCTGAACTGGTTGAATTTGGATCTTATTCATGGCAAAGGAGTTTTTACCTGGAATTTCATTCATTAAAGGTGAAAAGTGGCTTATGTCAAAAATGAGCGTTTCAGAGCGATTGGAGGCTGTTTTAGCGCTGAAAAGTGGCTCATGTGAAAAATGAGCGTTTCAGAGCGAGAGCAGCCTGTTTTTGCACTAAGCTGCATTTCACTGAAAAAAGGTCTTTCAAACAGGTTTACTAGCCTCAACTGGTTGAATTTGGATCTTCTTCATGGCAAAGGAGTTTTTACCTGGAATTTAATTCATTAAGGGTGAAAAGTGGGTTATGTGAAAAATGAGCGTTTCAGAGCGAGAGCAGCCTGTTTTTGCACTAAGCTGCATTTCACTGAAAAAAGGTCTTTCAAACAGGTTTACTAGCCTGAACTGGTTGAATTTGGATCTTATTCATGGCAAAGGAGTTTTTACCTGGAATTTCATTCATTAAAGGTGAAAAGTGGCTTATGTCAAAAATGAGCGTTTCAGAGCGATTGGAGGCTGTTTTAGCACTGTACAGTCGCCTAAGGCTGAAAAGTGGCTTGTGTGAAAAATGAGCGTTTCAGAGCGATTGGAGGCTGTTTTAGCACTGTACAGTCGCCTAAGGCTGAAAAGTGGCTTATGTGAAAAATGAGCGTTTCAGAGCGAGAGCAGCCTGTTTTTGCACTAAGCTGCATTTCACTGAAAAAAGGTCTTTCAAACAGGTTTACTAGCCTGAACTTGTTGAATTTGGATCTTCTTCATGGCAAAGGAGTTTTCACCTGGAATTTAATTCATTAAGGCTGAAAAGTGGGTTATGTCAAAAATGAGCGTTTCAGAGCGATTGGAGGCTGTTTTAGCGCTGAAAAGTGGCTTATGTGAAAAATGAGCGTTTCAGAGCGATTGGAGGCTGTTTTAGCACTGTACAGTCGCCTAAGGCTGAAAAGTGGCTTATGTGAAAAATGAGCGTTTCAGAGCGAGAGCAGCCTGTTTTTGCACTAAGCTGCATTTCACTGAAAAAAGGTCTTTCAAACAGGTTTACTAGCCTGAACTTGTTGAATTTGGATCTTCTTCATGGCAAAGGAGTTTTCACCTGGAATTTAATTCATTAAGGCTGAAAAGTGGGTTATGTCAAAAATGAGCGTTTCAGAGCGATTGGAGGCTGTTTTAGCGCTGAAAAGTGGCTTATGTGAAAAATGAGCGTTTCAGAGCGATTGGAGGCTGTTTTAGCACTGTACAGTCGCCTAAGGCTGAAAAGTGGCTTATGTGAAAAATGAGCGTTTCAGAGCGAGAGCAGCCTGTTTTTGCACTAAGCTGCATTTCACTGAAAAAAGGTCTTTCAAACAGGTTTACTAGCCTGAACTGGTTGAATTTGGATCTTCTTCATGGCAAAGGAGTTTTTACCTGGAATTTCATTCATTAAAGGTGAAAAGTGGCTTATGTCAAAAATGAGCGTTTCAGAGCGATTGGAGGCTGTTTTAGCGCTGAAAAGTGGCTTATGTGAAAAATGAGCGTTTCAGAGCGAGAGCAGCCTGTTTTTGCACTAAGCTGCATTTCACTGAAAAAAGGTCTTTCAAACAGGTTTACTAGCCTGAACTGGTTGAATTTGGATCTTCTTCATGGCAAATGAGTTTTTACCTGGAATTTAATTCATTAAGGCTGAAAAGTGGGTTATGTCAAAAATGAGCGTTTCAGAGCGATAGGAGGCTGTTTTAGCACTGTACAGTCGCCTAAGGCTGAAAAGTGGCTTATATGAAAAATGAGCGTTTCAGAGCGAGAGCAGCCTGTTTTTGCACTAAGCTGCATTTCACTGAAAAAAGGTCTTTCAAACAGGTTTACTAGCCTGAACTGGTTGAATTTGGATCTTATTCATGGCAAAGGAGTTTTTACCTGGAATTTCATTCATTAAAGGTGAAAAGTGGCTTATGTCAAAAATGAGCGTTTCAGAGCGATTGGAGGCTGTTTTAGCACTGTACAGTCGCCTAAGGCTGAAAAGTGGCTTATGTGAAAAATGAGCGTTTCAGAGCGAGAGCAGCCTGTTTTTGCACTAAGCTGCATTTCACTGAAAAAAGGTCTTTCAAACAGGTTTACTAGCCTGAACTGGTTGAATTTGGATCTTATTCATGGCAAAGGAGTTTTTACCTGGAATTTCATTCATTAAAGGTGAAAAGTGGCTTATGTCAAAAATGAGCGTTTCAGAGCGATTGGAGGCTGTTTTAGCACTGTACAGTCGCCTAAGGCTGAAAAGTGGCTTGTGTGAAAAATGAGCGTTTCAGAGCGATTGGAGGCTGTTTTAGCACTGTACAGTCGCCTAAGGCTGAAAAGTGGCTTATGTGAAAAATGAGCGTTTCAGAGCGAGAGCAGCCTGTTTTTGCACTAAGCTGCATTTCACTGAAAAAAGGTCTTTCAAACAGGTTTACTAGCCTGAACTGGTTGAATTTGGATCTTATTCATGGCAAAGGAGTTTTTACCTGGAATTTAATTCATTAAGGCTGAAAAGTGGGTTATGTCAAAAATGAGCGTTTCAGAGCGATTGGAGGCTGTTTTAGCGCTGAAAAGTGGCTTATGTGAAAAATGAGCGTTTCAGAGCGATTGGAGGCTGTTTTAGCACTGTACAGTCGCCTAAGGCTGAAAAGTGGCTTATGTGAAAAATGAGCGTTTCAGAGGGAGAGCAGCCTGTTTTTGCACTAAGCTGCATTTCACTGAAAAAAGGTCTTTCAAACAGGTTTACTAGCCTGAACTTGTTGAATTTGGATCTTCTTCATGGCAAAGGAGTTTTCACCTGGAATTTAATTCATTAAGGCTGAAAAGTGGGTTATGTCAAAAATGAGCGTTTCAGAGCGATTGGAGGCTGTTTTAGCACTGTACAGTCGCCTAAGGCTGAAAAGTGGCTTATGTGAAAAATGAGCGTTTCAGAGCGAGAGCAGCCTGTTTTTGCACTAAGCTGCATTTCACTGAAAAAAGGTCTTTCAAACAGGTTTACTAGCCTGAACTGGTTGAATTTGGATCTTCTTCATGGCAAAGGAGTTTTTACCTGGAATTTCATTCATTAAAGGTGAAAAGTGGCTTATGTCAAAAATGAGCGTTTCAGAGCGATTGGAGGCTGTTTTAGCACTGTACAGTCGCCTAAGGCTGAAAAGTGGCTTATGTGAAAAATGAGCGTTTCAGAGCGAGAGCAGCCTGTTTTTGCACTAAGCTGCATTTCACTGAAAAAAGGTCTTTCAAACAGGTTTACTAGCCTGAACTGGTTGAATTTGGATCTTCTTCATGGCAAATGAGTTTTTACCTGGAATTTAATTCATTAAGGCTGAAAAGTGGGTTATGTCAAAAATGAGCGTTTCAGAGCGATAGGAGGCTGTTTTAGCACTGTACAGTCGCCTAAGGCTGAAAAGTGGCTTATATGAAAAATGAGCGTTTCAGAGCGAGAGCAGCCTGTTTTTGCACTAAGCTGCATTTCACTGAAAAAAGGTCTTTCAAACAGGTTTACTAGCCTGAACTGGTTGAATTTGGATCTTATTCATGGCAAAGGAGTTTTTACCTGGAATTTCATTCATTAAAGGTGAAAAGTGGCTTATGTCAAAAATGAGCGTTTCAGAGCGATTGGAGGCTGTTTTAGCACTGTACAGTCGCCTAAGGCTGAAAAGTGGCTTATGTGAAAAATGAGCGTTTCAGAGCGATTGGAGGCTGTTTTAGCACTGTACAGTCGCCTAAGGCTGAAAAGTGGCTTATGTGAAAAATGAGCGTTTCAGAGCGAGAGCAGCCTGTTTTGCACTAAGCTGCATTTCACTGAAAAAAGGTCTTTCAAACAGGTTTACTAGCCTGAACTTGTTGAATTTGGATCTTCTTCATGGCAAAGGAGTTTTCACCTGGAATTTAATTCATTAAGGCTGAAAAGTGGGTTATGTCAAAAATGAGCGTTTCAGAGCGATTGGAGGCTGTTTTAGCACTGTACAGTCGCCTAAGGCTGAAAAGTGGCTTATGTGAAAAATGAGCGTTTCAGAGCGAGAGCAGCCTGTTTTTGCACTAAGCTGCATTTCACTGAAAAAAGGTCTTTCAAACAGGTTTACTAGCCTCAACTGGTTGAATTTGGATCTTCTTCATGGCAAAGGAGTTTTTACCTGGAATTTAATTCATTAAGGGTGAAAAGTGGGTTATGTGAAAAATGAGCGTTTCAGAGCGAGAGCAGCCTGTTTTTGCACTAAGCTGCATTTCACTGAAAAAAGGTCTTTCAAACAGGTTTACTAGCCTCAACTGGTTGAATTTGGATCTTATTCATGGCAAAGGAGTTTTTACCTGGAATTTCATTCATTAAAGGTGAAAAGTGGGTTATGTCAAAAATGAGCGTTTCAGAGCGATTGGAGGCTGTTTTAGCGCTGAAAAGTGGCTTATGTGAAAAATGAGCGTTTCAGAGCGATTGGAGGCTGTTTTAGCACTGTACAGTCGCCTAAGGCTGAAAAGTGGCTTATGTGAAAAATGAGCGTTTCAGAGCGAGAGCAGCCTGTTTTTGCACTAAGCTGCATTTCACTGAAAAAAGGTCTTTCAAACAGGTTTACTAGCCTGAACTTGTTGAATTTGGATCTTCTTCATGGCAAAGGAGTTTTCACCTGGAATTTAATTCATTAAGGCTGAAAAGTGGGTTATGTCAAAAATGAGCGTTTCAGAGCGATTGGAGGCTGTTTTAGCACTGTACAGTCGCCTAAGGCTGAAAAGTGGCTTATGTGAAAAATGAGCGTTTCAGAGCGAGAGCAGCCTGTTTTTGCACTAAGCTGCATTTCACTGAAAAAAGGTCTTTCAAACAGGTTTACTAGCCTGAACTGGTTGAATTTGGATCTTCTTCATGGCAAAGGAGTTTTTACCTGGAATTTCATTCATTAAAGGTGAAAAGTGGCTTATGTCAAAAATGAGCGTTTCAGAGCGATTGGAGGCTGTTTTAGCGCTGAAAAGTGGCTTATGTGAAAAATGAGCGTTTCAGAGCGAGAGCAGCCTGTTTTTGCACTAAGCTGCATTTCACTGAAAAAAGGTCTTTCAAACAGGTTTACTAGCCTGAACTTGTTGAATTTGGATCTTCTTCATGGCAAAGGAGTTTTCACCTGGAATTTAATTCATTAAGGCTGAAAAGTGGGTTATGTCAAAAATGAGCGTTTCAGAGCGATTGGAGGCTGTTTTAGCACTGTACAGTCGCCTAAGGCTGAAAAGTGGCTTATGTGAAAAATGAGCGTTTCAGAGCGAGAGCAGCCTGTTTTTGCACTAAGCTGCATTTCACTGAAAAAAGGTCTTTCAAACAGGTTTACTAGCCTGAACTGGTTGAATTTGGATCTTCTTCATGGCAAAGGAGTTTTTACCTGGAATTTCATTCATTAAAGGTGAAAAGTGGCTTATGTCAAAAATGAGCGTTTCAGAGCGATTGGAGGCTGTTTTAGCACTGTACAGTCGCCTAAGGCTGAAAAGTGGCTTATGTGAAAAATGAGCGTTTCAGAGCGAGAGCAGCCTGTTTTTGCACTAAGCTGCATTTCACTGAAAAAAGGTCTTTCAAACAGGTTTACTAGCCTGAACTGGTTGAATTTGGATCTTCTTCATGGCAAATGAGTTTTTACCTGGAATTTAATTCATTAAGGCTGAAAAGTGGGTTATGTCAAAAATGAGCGTTTCAGAGCGATAGGAGGCTGTTTTAGCACTGTACAGTCGCCTAAGGCTGAAAAGTGGCTTATGTGAAAAATGAGCGTTTCAGAGCGAGAGGAGGCTGTTTTAGCGCTGAAAAGTGGCTTATGTGAAAAATGAGCGTTTCAGAGCGAGAGCAGCCTGTTTTTGCACTAAGCTGCATTTCACTGAAAAAAGGTCTTTCAAACAGGTTTACTGGCCTCAACTGGTTGAATTTGGATCTTCTTCATGGCAAAGGAGTTTTTACCTGGAATTTAATTCATTAAGGGTGAAAAGTGGGTTATGTGAAAAATGAGCGTTTCAGAGCGAGAGCAGCCTGTTTTTGCACTAAGCTGCATTTCACTGAAAAAAGGTCTTTCAAACAGGTTTACTAGCCTGAACTGGTTGAATTTGGATCTTATTCATGGCAAAGGAGTTTTTACCTGGAATTTCATTCATTAAAGGTGAAAAGTGGGTTATGTCAAAAATGAGCGTTTCAGAGCGATTGGAGGCTGTTTTAGCGCTGAAAAGAGGCTTATGTGAAAAATGAGCGTTTCAGAGCGATTGGAGGCTGTTTTAGCACTGTACAGTCGCCTAAGGCTGAAAAGTGGCTTATGTGAAAAATGAGCGCTTCAGAGCGAGAGCAGCCTGTTTTTGCACTAAGCTGCATTTCACTGAAAAAAGGTCTTTCAAACAGGCTTACTAGCCTGAACTTGTTGAATTTGGATCTTCTTCATGGCAAAGGAGTTTTCACCTGGAATTTAATTCATCAAGGCTGAAAAGTGGCTTATGTCAAAAATGAGCGTTTCAGAGCGATTGGAGGCTGTTTTAGCACTGTACAGTCGCCTAAGGCTGAAAAGTGGCTTATGTGAAAAATGAGCGTTTCAGAGCGAGAGCAGCCTGTTTTTGCACTAAGCTGCATTTCACTGAAAAAAGGTCTTTCAAACAGGTTTACTAGCCTGAACTGGTTGAATTTGGATCTTCTTCATGGCAAAGGAGTTTTTACCTGGAATTTCATTCATTAAAGGTGAAAAGTGGCTTATGTCAAAAATGAGCGTTTCAGAGCGATTGGAGGCTGTTTTAGCGCTGAAAAGTGGCTTATGTGAAAAATGAGCGTTTCAGAGCGAGAGCAGCCTGTTTTTGCACTAAGCTGCATTTCACTGAAAAAAGGTCTTTCAAACAGGTTTACTAGCCTGAACTGGTTGAATTTGGATCTTCTTCATGGCAAAGGAGTTTTCACCTGGAATTTAATTCATTAAGGCTGAAAAGTGGGTTATGTCAAAAATGAGCGTTTCAGAGCGATTGGAGGCTGTTTTAGCACTGTACAGTCGCCTAAGGCTGAAAAGTGGCTTATGTGAAAAATGAGCGTTTCAGAGCGAGAGCAGCCTGTTTTTGCACTAAGCTGCATTTCACTGAAAAAAGGTCTTTCAAACAGGTTTACTAGCCTGAACTGGTTGAATTTGGATCTTCTTCATGGCAAAGGAGTTTTTACCTGGAATTTCATTCATTAAAGGTGAAAAGTGGCTTATGTCAAAAATGAGCGTTTCAGAGCGATTGGAGGCTGTTTTAGCACTGTACAGTCGCCTAAGGCTGAAAAGTGGCTTATGTGAAAAATGAGCGTTTCAGAGCGAGAGCAGCCTGTTTTTGCACTAAGCTGCATTTCACTGAAAAAAGGTCTTTCAAACAGGTTTACTAGCCTGAACTGGTTGAATTTGGATCTTCTTCATGGCAAATGAGTTTTTACCTGGAATTTAATTCATTAAGGCTGAAAAGTGGGTTATGTCAAAAATGAGCGTTTCAGAGCGATAGGAGGCTGTTTTAGCACTGTACAGTCGCCTAAGGCTGAAAAGTGGCTTATGTGAAAAATGAGCGTTTCAGAGCGAGAGGAGGCTGTTTTAGCGCTGAAAAGTGGCTTATGTGAAAAATGAGCGTTTCAGAGCGAGAGCAGCCTGTTTTTGCACTAAGCTGCATTTCACTGAAAAAAGGTCTTTCAAACAGGTTTACTGGCCTCAACTGGTTGAATTTGGATCTTCTTCATGGCAAAGGAGTTTTTACCTGGAATTTAATTCATTAAGGGTGAAAAGTGGGTTATGTGAAAAATGAGCGTTTCAGAGCGAGAGCAGCCTGTTTTTGCACTAAGCTGCATTTCACTGAAAAAAGGTCTTTCAAACAGGTTTACTAGCCTGAACTGGTTGAATTTGGATCTTATTCATGGCAAAGGAGTTTTTACCTGGAATTTCATTCATTAAAGGTGAAAAGTGGGTTATGTCAAAAATGAGCGTTTCAGAGCGATTGGAGGCTGTTTTAGCACTGTACAGTCGCCTAAGACTGAAAAGTGGCTTATGTGAAAAATGAGCGCTTCAGAGCGAGAGCAGCCTGTTTTTGCACTAAGCTGCATTTCACTGAAAAAAGGTCTTTCAAACAGGCTTACTAGCCTGAACTTGTTGAATTTGGATCTTCTTCATGGCAAAGGAGTTTTCACCTGGAATTTAATTCATCAAGGCTGAAAAGTGGCTTATGTCAAAAATGAGCGTTTCAGAGCGATTGGAGGCTGTTTTAGCACTGTACAGTCGCCTAAGGCTGAAAAGTGGCTTATGTGAAAAATGAGCGTTTCAGAGCGAGAGCAGCCTGTTTTTGCACTAAGCTGCATTTCACTGAAAAAAGGTCTTTCAAACAGGTTTACTAGCCTGAACTGGTTGAATTTGGATCTTCTTCATGGCAAAGGAGTTTTTACCTGGAATTTCATTCATTAAAGGTGAAAAGTGGCTTATGTCAAAAATGAGCGTTTCAGAGCGATTGGAGGCTGTTTTAGCACTGTACAGTCGCCTAAGGCTGAAAAGTGGCTTATGTGAAAAATGAGCGTTTCAGAGCGAGAGCAGCCTGTTTTTGCACGAAGCTGCATTTCACTGAAAAAAGGTCTTTCAAACAGGTTTACTAGCCTGAACTGGTTGAATTTGGATCTTCTTCATGGCAAAGGAGTTTTTACCTCGAATTTCATTCATTAAAGGTGAAAAGTGGCTTATGTCAAAAATGAGCGTTTCAGAGCGATTGGAGGCTGTTTTAGCGCTGAAAAGTGGCTTATGTGAAAAATGAGCGTTTCAGAGCGAGAGCAGCCTGTTTTTGCACTAAGCTGCATTTCACTGAAAAAAGGTCTTTCAAACAGGTTTACTAGCCTGAACTGGTTGAATTTGGATCTTCTTCATGGCAAAGGAGTTTTTACCTGGAATTTCATTCATTAAAGGTGAAAAGTGGCTTATGTCAAAAATGAGCGTTTCAGAGCGATTGGAGGCTGTTTTAGCGCTGAAAAGTGGCTTATGTGAAAAATGAGCGTTTCAGAGCGATTGGAGGCTGTTTTAGCACTGTACAGTCGCCTAAGGCTGAAAAGTGGCTTATGTGAAAAATGAGCGTTTCAGAGCGAGAGCAGCCTGTTTTTGCACTAAGCTGCATTTCACTGAAAAAAGGTCTTTCAAACAGGTTTACTAGCCTGAACTGGTTGAATTTGGATCTTATTCATGGCAAAGGAGTTTTTACCTGGAATTTCATTCATTAAAGGTGAAAAGTGGGTTATGTCAAAAATGAGCGTTTCAGAGCGATTGGAGGCTGTTTTAGCGCTGAAAAGTGGCTTATGTGAAAAATGAGCGTTTCAGAGCGAGAGCAGCCTGTTTTTGCACTAAGCTGCATTTCACTGAAAAAAGGTCTTTCAAACAGGTTTACTAGCCTGAACTGGTTGAATTTGGATCTTCTTCATGGCAAAGGAGTTTTTACCTGGAATTTCATTCATTAAAGGTGAAAAGTGGCTTATGTCAAAAATGAGCGTTTCAGAGCGATTGGAGGCTGTTTTAGCGCTGAAAAGTGGCTTATGTGAAAAATGAGCGTTTCAGAGCGAGAGCAGCCTGTTTTTGCACTAAGCTGCATTTCACTGAAAAAAGGTCTTTCAAACAGGTTTACTAGCCTGAACTGGTTGAATTTGGATCTTCTTCATGGCAAAGGAGTTTTCACCTGGAATTTAATTCATTAAGGCTGAAAAGTGGGTTATGTCAAAAATGAGCGTTTCAGAGCGATTGGAGGCTGTTTTAGCACTGTACAGTCGCCTAAGGCTGAAAAGTGGCTTATGTGAAAAATGAGCGTTTCAGAGCGAGAGCAGCCTGTTTTTGCACTAAGCTGCATTTCACTGAAAAAAGGTCTTTCAAACAGGTTTACTAGCCTGAACTGGTTGAATTTGGATCTTCTTCATGGCAAAGGAGTTTTTACCTGGAATTTCATTCATTAAAGGTGAAAAGTGGCTTATGTCAAAAATGAGCGTTTCAGAGCGATTGGAGGCTGTTTTAGCACTGTACAGTCGCCTAAGGCTGAAAAGTGGCTTATGTGAAAAATGAGCGTTTCAGAGCGAGAGCAGCCTGTTTTTGCACTAAGCTGCATT
Source organism: Pagrus pagrus (assembly GCF_965226575.1). NCBI lineage: Eukaryota > Metazoa > Chordata > Actinopteri > Spariformes > Sparidae > Pagrus > Pagrus pagrus. The sequence continues at coordinate 146,610 of NW_028175337.1, forward strand.
TCACTGAAAAAAGGTCTTTCAAACAGGTTTACTAGCCTGAACTGGTTGAATTTGGATCTTCTTCATGGCAAATGAGTTTTTACCTGGAATTTAATTCATTAAGGCTGAAAAGTGGGTTATGTCAAAAATGAGCGTTTCAGAGCGATAGGAGGCTGTTTTAGCACTGTACAGTCGCCTAAGGCTGAAAAGTGGCTTATGTGAAAAATGAGCGTTTCAGAGCGAGAGGAGGCTGTTTTAGCGCTGAAAAGTGGCTTATGTGAAAAATGAGCGTTTCAGAGCGAGAGCAGCCTGTTTTTGCACTAAGCTGCATTTCACTGAAAAAAGGTCTTTCAAACAGGTTTACTGGCCTCAACTGGTTGAATTTGGATCTTCTTCATGGCAAAGGAGTTTTTACCTGGAATTTAATTCATTAAGGGTGAAAAGTGGGTTATGTGAAAAATGAGCGTTTCAGAGCGAGAGCAGCCTGTTTTTGCACTAAGCTGCATTTCACTGAAAAAAGGTCTTTCAAACAGGTTTACTAGCCTGAACTGGTTGAATTTGGATCTTATTCATGGCAAAGGAGTTTTTACCTGGAATTTCATTCATTAAAGGTGAAAAGTGGGTTATGTCAAAAATGAGCGTTTCAGAGCGATTGGAGGCTGTTTTAGCGCTGAAAAGAGGCTTATGTGAAAAATGAGCGTTTCAGAGCGATTGGAGGCTGTTTTAGCACTGTACAGTCGCCTAAGGCTGAAAAGTGGCTTATGTGAAAAATGAGCGTTTCAGAGCGAGAGCAGCCTGTTTTTGCACTAAGCTGCATTTCACTGAAAAAAGGTCTTTCAAACAGGTTTACTATCCTGAACTGGTTGAATTTGGATCTTATTCATGGCAAAGGAGTTTTTACCTGGAATTTCATTCATTAAAGGTGAAAAGTGGCTTATGTGAAAAATGAGCGTTTCAGAGCGATTGGAGGCTGTTTTAGCACTGTACAGTCGCCTAAGGCTGAAAAGTGGCTTATGTGAAAAATGAGCGTTTCAGAGCGAGAGCAGCCTGTTTTTGCACTAAGCTGCATTTCACTGAAAAAAGGTCTTTCAAACAGGTTTACTAGCCTGAACTGGTTGAATTTGGATCTTCTTCATGGCAAAGGAGTTTTTACCTGGAATTTCATTCATTAAAGGTGAAAAGTGGCTTATGTCAAAAATGAGCGTTTCAGAGCGATTGGAGGCTGTTTTAGCGCTGAAAAGTGGCTTATGTGAAAAATGAGCGTTTCAGAGCGAGAGCAGCCTGTTTTTGCACTAAGCTGCATTTCACTGAAAAAAGGTCTTTCAAACAGGTTTACTAGCCTGAACTGGTTGAATTTGGATCTTCTTCATGGCAAAGGAGTTTTTACCTGGAATTTCATTCATTAAAGGTGAAAAGTGGCTTATGTGAAAAATGAGCGTTTCAGAGCGATTGGAGGCTGTTTTAGCACTGTACAGTCGCCTAAGGCTGAAAAGTGGCTTATGTGAAAAATGAGCGTTTCAGAGCGAGAGCAGCCTGTTTTTGCACTAAGCTGCATTTCACTGAAAAAAGGTCTTTCAAACAGGTTTACTAGCCTGAACTTGTTGAATTTGGATCTTCTTCATGGCAAAGGAGTTTTCACCTGGAATTTAATTCATTAAGGCTGAAAAGTGGGTTATGTCAAAAATGAGCGTTTCAGAGCGATTGGAGGCTGTTTTAGCGCTGAAAAGTGGCTTATGTGAAAAATGAGCGTTTCAGAGCGATTGGAGGCTGTTTTAGCACTGTACAGTCGCCTAAGGCTGAAAAGTGGCTTATGTGAAAAATGAGCGTTTCAGAGCGAGAGCAGCCTGTTTTTGCACTAAGCTGCATTTCACTGAAAAAAGGTCTTTCAAACAGGTTTACTAGCCTGAACTTGTTGAATTTGGATCTTCTTCATGGCAAAGGAGTTTTCACCTGGAATTTAATTCATTAAGGCTGAAAAGTGGGTTATGTCAAAAATGAGCGTTTCAGAGCGATTGGAGGCTGTTTTAGCACTGTACAGTCGCCTAAGGCTGAAAAGTGGCTTATGTGAAAAATGAGCGTTTCAGAGCGAGAGCAGCCTGTTTTTGCACTAAGCTGCATTTCACTGAAAAAAGGTCTTTCAAACAGGTTTACTAGCCTGAACTGGTTGAATTTGGATCTTATTCATGGCAAAGGAGTTTTTACCTGGAATTTCATTCATTAAAGGTGAAAAGTGGCTTATGTCAAAAATGAGCGTTTCAGAGCGAGAGCAGCCTGTTTTTGCACTAAGCTGCATTTCACTGAAAAAAGGTCTTTCAAACAGGTTTACTAGCCTGAACTTGTTGAATTTGGATCTTCTTCATGGCAAAGGAGTTTTCACCTGGAATTTCATTCATTAAGGCTGAAAAGTGGCTTATGTCAAAAATGAGCGTTTCAGAGCGATTGGAGGCTGTTTTAGCACTGTACAGTCGCCTAAGGCTGAAAAGTGGCTTATGTGAAAAATGAGCGTTTCAGAGCGAGAGCAGCCTGTTTTTGCACTAAGCTGCATTTCACTGAAAAAAGGTCTTTCAAACAGGTTTACTAGCCTGAACTGGTTGAATTTGGATCTTCTTCATGGCAAAGGAGTTTTTACCTGGAATTTCATTCATTAAAGGTGAAAAGTGGCTTATGTCAAAAATGAGCGTTTCAGAGCGATTGGAGGCTGTTTTAGCGCTGAAAAGTGGCTTATGTGAAAAATGAGCGTTTCAGAGCGATTGGAGGCTGTTTTAGCACTGTACAGTCGCCTAAGGCTGAAAAGTGGCTTATGTGAAAAATGAGCGTTTCAGAGCGAGAGCAGCCTGTTTTTGCACTAAGCTGCATTTCACTGAAAAAAGGTCTTTCAAACAGGTTTACTAGCCTGAACTTGTTGAATTTGGATCTTCTTCATGGCAAAGGAGTTTTCACCTGGAATTTAATTCATTAAGGCTGAAAAGTGGCTTATGTCAAAAATGAGCGTTTCAGAGCGATTGGAGGCTGTTTTAGCACTGTACAGTCGCCTAAGGCTGAAAAGTGGCTTATGTGAAAAATGAGCGTTTCAGAGCGAGAGCAGCCTGTTTTTGCACTAAGCTGCATTTCACTGAAAAAAGGTCTTTCAAACAGGTTTACTAGCCTGAACTGGTTGAATTTGGATCTTCTTCATGGCAAAGGAGTTTTTACCTGGAATTTCATTCATTAAAGGTGAAAAGTGGCTTATGTCAAAAATGAGCGTTTCAGAGCGATTGGAGGCTGTTTTAGCGCTGAAAAGTGGCTTATGTGAAAAATGAGCGTTTCAGAGCGAGAGCAGCCTGTTTTTGCACTAAGCTGCATTTCACTGAAAAAAGGTCTTTCAAACAGGTTTACTAGCCTGAACTGGTTGAATTTGGATCTTCTTCATGGCAAAGGAGTTTTTACCTGGAATTTCATTCATTAAAGGTGAAAAGTGGCTTATGTCAAAAATGAGCGTTTCAGAGCGATTGGAGGCTGTTTTAGCACTGTACAGTCGCCTAAGGCTGAAAAGTGGCTTATGTGAAAAATGAGCGTTTCAGAGCGAGAGCAGCCTGTTTTTGCACTAAGCTGCATTTCACTGAAAAAAGGTCTTTCAAACAGGTTTACTAGCCTGAACTGGTTGAATTTGGATCTTCTTCATGGCAAATGAGTTTTTACCTGGAATTTAATTCATTAAGGCTGAAAAGTGGGTTATGTCAAAAATGAGCGTTTCAGAGCGATAGGAGGCTGTTTTAGCACTGTACAGTCGCCTAAGTCTGAAAAGTGGCTTATGTGAAAAATGAGCGTTTCAGAGCGAGAGGAGGCTGTTTTTGCACTAAGCTGCATTTCACTGAAAAAAGGTCTTTCAACCAGGTTTACTAGCCTGAACTGGATGAATTTGGATCTTCTTCATGGCAAAGGAGTTTTTACCTGGAATTTCATTCATTAAAGGTGAAAAGTGGCTTATGTCAAAAATGAGCGTTTCAGAGCGATTGGAGGCTGTTTTAGCGCTGAAAAGTGGCTTATGTGAAAAATGAGCGTTTCAGAGCGATTGGAGGCTGTTTTAGCACTGTACAGTCGCCTAAGGCTGAAAAGTGGCTTATGTGAAAAATGAGCGTTTCAGAGCGAGAGCAGCCTGTTTTTGCACTAAGCTGCATTTCACTGAAAAAAGGTCTTTCAAACAGGTTTACTAGCCTGAACTGGTTGAATTTGGATCTTCTTCATGGCAAAGGAGTTTTTACCTGGAATTTCATTCATTAAAGGTGAAAAGTGGCTTATGTCAAAAATGAGCGTTTCAGAGCGATTGGAGGCTGTTTTAGCGCTGAAAAGTGGCTTATGTGAAAAATGAGCGTTTCAGAGCGAGAGCAGCCTGTTTTTGCACTAAGCTGCATTTCACTGAAAAAAGGTCTTTCAAACAGGTTTACTAGCCTGAACTGGTTGAATTTGGATCTTCTTCATGGCAAATGAGTTTTTACCTGGAATTTAATTCATTAAGGCTGAAAAGTGGGTTATGTCAAAAATGAGCGTTTCAGAGCGATAGGAGGCTGTTTTAGCACTGTACAGTCGCCTAAGTCTGAAAAGTGGCTTATGTGAAAAATGAGCGTTTCAGAGCGAGAGGAGGCTGTTTTTGCACTAAGCTGCATTTCACTGAAAAAAGGTCTTTCAACCAGGTTTACTAGCCTGAACTGGATGAATTTGGATCTTCTTCATGGCAAAGGAGTTTTTACCTGGAATTTCATTCATTAAAGGTGAAAAGTGGCTTATGTCAAAAATGAGCGTTTCAGAGCGATTGGAGGCTGTTTTAGCGCTGAAAAGTGGCTTATGTGAAAAATGAGCGTTTCAGAGCGATTGGAGGCTGTTTTAGCACTGTACAGTCGCCTAAGGCTGAAAAGTGGCTTATGTGAAAAATGAGCGTTTCAGAGCGAGAGCAGCCTGTTTTTGCACTAAGCTGCATTTCACTGAAAAAAGGTCTTTCAAACAGGTTTACTAGCCTGAACTGGTTGAATTTGGATCTTATTCATGGCAAAGGAGTTTTTACCTGGAATTTCATTCATTAAAGGTGAAAAGTGGGTTATGTCAAAAATGAGCGTTTCAGAGCGATTGGAGGCTGTTTTAGCGCTGAAAAGTGGCTTATGTGAAAAATGAGCGTTTCAGAGCGAGAGCAGCCTGTTTTTGCACTAAGCTGCATTTCACTGAAAAAAGGTCTTTCAAACAGGTTTACTAGCCTGAACTGGTTGAATTTGGATCTTCTTCATGGCAAAGGAGTTTTTACCTGGAATTTCATTCATTAAAGGTGAAAAGTGGCTTATGTCAAAAATGAGCGTTTCAGAGCGATTGGAGGCTGTTTTAGCGCTGAAAAGTGGCTTATGTGAAAAATGAGCGTTTCAGAGCGAGAGCAGCCTGTTTTTGCACTAAGCTGCATTTCACTGAAAAAAGGTCTTTCAAACAGGTTTACTAGCCTGAACTGGTTGAATTTGGATCTTCTTCATGGCAAAGGAGTTTTTACCTGGAATTTCATTCATTAAAGGTGAAAAGTGGCTTATGTCAAAAATGAGCGTTTCAGAGCGATTGGAGGCTGTTTTAGCACTGTACAGTCGCCTAAGGCTGAAAAGTGGCTTATGTGAAAAATGAGCGTTTCAGAGCGAGAGCAGCCTGTTTTTGCACTAAGCTGCATTTCACTGAAAAAAGGTCTTTCAAACAGGTTTACTAGCCTGAACTGGTTGAATTTGGATCTTCTTCATGGCAAATGAGTTTTTACCTGGAATTTAATTCATTAAGACTGAAAAGTGGCTTATGTGAAAAATGAGCGTTTCAGAGCGAGAGCAGCCTGTTTTTGCACTAAGCTGCATTTCACTGAAAAAAGGTCTTTCAACCAGGTTTACTAGCCTGAACTGGATGAATTTGGATCTTCTTCATGGCAAAGGAGTTTTTACCTGGAATTTCATTCATTAAAGGTGAAAAGTGGCTTATGTCAAAAATGAGCGTTTCAGAGCGATTGGAGGCTGTTTTAGCGCTGAAAAGTGGCTTATGTGAAAAATGAGCGTTTCAGAGCGAGAGCAGCCTGTTTTTGCACTAAGCTGCATTTCACTGAAAAAAGGTCTTTCAAACAGGTTTACTAGCCTCAACTTGTTGAATTTGGATCTTCTTCATGGCAAAGGAGTTTTTACCTGGAATTTAATTCATTAAGGGTGAAAAGTGGGTTATGTGAAAAATGAGCGTTTCAGAGCGAGAGCAGCCTGTTTTTGCACTAAGCTGCATTTCACTGAAAAAAGGTCTTTCAAACAGGTTTACTAGCCTGAACTGGTTGAATTTGGATCTTATTCATGGCAAAGGAGTTTTTACCTGGAATTTCATTCATTAAAGGTGAAAAGTGGCTTATGTCAAAAATGAGCGTTTCAGAGCGATTGGAGGCTGTTTTAGCGCTGAAAAGTGGCTTATGTGAAAAATGAGCGTTTCAGAGCGAGAGCAGCCTGTTTTTGCACTAAGCTGCATTTCACTGAAAAAAGGTCTTTCAAACAGGTTTACTAGCCTGAACTGGTTGAATTTGGATCTTCTTCATGGCAAAGGAGTTTTTACCTGGAATTTCATTCATTAAAGGTGAAAAGTGGCTTATGTCAAAAATGAGCGTTTCAGAGCGATTGGAGGCTGTTTTAGCACTGTACAGTCGCCTAAGGCTGAAAAGTGGCTTATGTGAAAAATGAGCGTTTCAGAGCGAGAGCAGCCTGTTTTTGCACTAAGCTGCATTTCACTGAAAAAAGGTCTTTCAAACAGGTTTACTAGCCTGAAATTGTTGAATTTGGATCTTCTTCATGGCAAAGGAGTTTTCACCTGGAATTTAATTCATTAAGGCTGAAAAGTGGGTTATGTCAAAAATGAGCGTTTCAGAGCGAGAGCAGCCTGTTTTTGCACGAAGCTGCATTTCACTGAAAAAAGGTCTTTCAAACAGGTTTACTAGCCTGAACTGGTTGAATTTGGATCTTCTTCATGGCAAAGGAGTTTTTACCTCGAATTTCATTCATTAAAGGTGAAAAGTGGCTTATGTCAAAAATGAGCGTTTCAGAGCGATTGGAGGCTGTTTTAGCGCTGAAAAGTGGCTTATGTGAAAAATGAGCGTTTCAGAGCGAGAGCAGCCTGTTTTTGCACTAAGCTGCATTTCACTGAAAAAAGGTCTTTCAAACAGGTTTACTAGCCTGAACTGGTTGAATTTGGATCTTCTTCATGGCAAAGGAGTTTTTACCTGGAATTTCATTCATTAAAGGTGAAAAGTGGCTTATGTCAAAAATGAGCGTTTCAGAGCGATTGGAGGCTGTTTTAGCGCTGAAAAGTGGCTTATGTGAAAAATGAGCGTTTCAGAGCGATTGGAGGCTGTTTTAGCACTGTACAGTCGCCTAAGGCTGAAAAGTGGCTTATGTGAAAAATGAGCGTTTCAGAGCGAGAGCAGCCTGTTTTTGCACTAAGCTGCATTTCACTGAAAAAAGGTCTTTCAAACAGGTTTACTAGCCTGAACTGGTTGAATTTGGATCTTATTCATGGCAAAGGAGTTTTTACCTGGAATTTCATTCATTAAAGGTGAAAAGTGGGTTATGTCAAAAATGAGCGTTTCAGAGCGATTGGAGGCTGTTTTAGCGCTGAAAAGTGGCTTATGTGAAAAATGAGCGTTTCAGAGCGAGAGCAGCCTGTTTTTGCACTAAGCTGCATTTCACTGAAAAAAGGTCTTTCAAACAGGTTTACTAGCCTGAACTGGTTGAATTTGGATCTTCTTCATGGCAAAGGAGTTTTTACCTGGAATTTCATTCATTAAAGGTGAAAAGTGGCTTATGTCAAAAATGAGCGTTTCAGAGCGATTGGAGGCTGTTTTAGCGCTGAAAAGTGGCTTATGTGAAAAATGAGCGTTTCAGAGCGATTGGAGGCTGTTTTAGCACTGTACAGTCGCCTAAGGCTGAAAAGTGGCTTATGTGAAAAATGAGCGTTTCAGAGCGAGAGCAGCCTGTTTTTGCACTAAGCTGCATTTCACTGAAAAAAGGTCTTTCAAACAGGTTTACTAGCCTGAACTGGTTGAATTTGGATCTTATTCATGGCAAAGGAGTTTTTACCTGGAATTTCATTCATTAAAGGTGAAAAGTGGGTTATGTCAAAAATGAGCGTTTCAGAGCGATTGGAGGCTGTTTTAGCGCTGAAAAGTGGCTTATGTGAAAAATGAGCGTTTCAGAGCGAGAGCAGCCTGTTTTTGCACTAAGCTGCATTTCACTGAAAAAAGGTCTTTCAAACAGGTTTACTAGCCTGAACTGGTTGAATTTGGATCTTCTTCATGGCAAAGGAGTTTTTACCTGGAATTTCATTCATTAAAGGTGAAAAGTGGCTTATGTCAAAAATGAGCGTTTCAGAGCGATTGGAGGCTGTTTTAGCACTGTACAGTCGCCTAAGGCTGAAAAGTGGCTTATGTGAAAAATGAGCGTTTCAGAGCGATTGGAGGCTGTTTTAGCACTGTACAGTCGCCTAAGGCTGAAAAGTGGCTTATGTGAAAAATGAGCGTTTCAGAGCGAGAGCAGCCTGTTTTTGCACTAAGCTGCATTTCACTGAAAAAAGGTCTTTCAAACAGGTTTACTAGCCTGAACTTGTTGAATTTGGATCTTCTTCATGGCAAAGGAGTTTTCACCTGGAATTTAATTCATTAAGGCTGAAAAGTGGGTTATGTCAAAAATGAGCGTTTCAGAGCGATTGGAGGCTGTTTTAGCGCTGAAAAGTGGCTTATGTGAAAAATGAGCGTTTCAGAGCGATTGGAGGCTGTTTTAGCACTGTACAGTCGCCTAAGGCTGAAAAGTGGCTTATGTGAAAAATGAGCGTTTCAGAGCGAGAGCAGCCTGTTTTTGCACTAAGCTGCATTTCACTGAAAAAAGGTCTTTCAAACAGGTTTACTAGCCTGAACTTGTTGAATTTGGATCTTCTTCATGGCAAAGGAGTTTTCACCTGGAATTTAATTCATTAAGGCTGAAAAGTGGGTTATGTCAAAAATGAGCGTTTCAGAGCGATTGGAGGCTGTTTTAGCACTGTACAGTCGCCTAAGGCTGAAAAGTGGGTTATGTGAAAAATGAGCGTTTCAGAGCGAGAGCAGCCTGTTTTTGCACTAAGCTGCATTTCACTGAAAAAAGGTCTTTCAAACAGGTTTACTAGCCTGAACTGGTTGAATTTGGATCTTATTCATGGCAAAGGAGTTTTTACCTGGAATTTCATTCATTAAAGGTGAAAAGTGGCTTATGTCAAAAATGAGCGTTTCAGAGCGATTGGAGGCTGTTTTAGCACTGTACAGTCGCCTAAGGCTGAAAAGTGGCTTATGTGAAAAATGAGCGTTTCAGAGCGATTGGAGGCTGTTTTAGCACTGTACAGTCGCCTAAGGCTGAAAAGTGGCTTATGTGAAAAATGAGCGTTTCAGAGCGAGAGCAGCCTGTTTTTGCACTAAGCTGCATTTCACTGAAAAAAGGTCTTTCAAACAGGTTTACTAGCCTGAACTTGTTGAATTTGGATCTTCTTCATGGCAAAGGAGTTTTCACCTGGAATTTAATTCATTAAGGCTGAAAAGTGGGTTATGTCAAAAATGAGCGTTTCAGAGCGATTGGAGGCTGTTTTAGCGCTGAAAAGTGGCTTATGTGAAAAATGAGCGTTTCAGAGCGATTGGAGGCTGTTTTAGCACTGTACAGTCGCCTAAGGCTGAAAAGTGGCTTATGTGAAAAATGAGCGTTTCAGAGCGAGAGCAGCCTGTTTTTGCACTAAGCTGCATTTCACTGAAAAAAGGTCTTTCAAACAGGTTTACTAGCCTGAACTTGTTGAATTTGGATCTTCTTCATGGCAAAGGAGTTTTCACCTGGAATTTAATTCATTAAGGCTGAAAAGTGGGTTATGTCAAAAATGAGCGTTTCAGAGCGATTGGAGGCTGTTTTAGCACTGTACAGTCGCCTAAGGCTGAAAAGTGGCTTATGTGAAAAATGAGCGTTTCAGAGCGAGAGCAGCCTGTTTTTGCACTAAGCTGCATTTCACTGAAAAAAGGTCTTTCAAACAGGTTTACTAGCCTGAACTGGTTGAATTTGGATCTTATTCATGGCAAAGGAGTTTTTACCTGGAATTTCATTCATTAAAGGTGAAAAGTGGCTTATGTCAAAAATGAGCGTTTCAGAGCGAGAGCAGCCTGTTTTTGCACTAAGCTGCATTTCACTGAAAAAAGGTCTTTCAAACAGGTTTACTAGCCTGAACTGGTTGAATTTGGATCTTATTCATGGCAAAGGAGTTTTTACCTGGAATTTCATTCATTAAAGGTGAAAAGTGGGTTATGTCAAAAATGAGCGTTTCAGAGCGATTGGAGGCTGTTTTAGCGCTGAAAAGTGGCTTATGTGAAAAATGAGCGTTTCAGAGCGAGAGCAGCCTGTTTTTGCACTAAGCTGCATTTCACTGAAAAAAGGTCTTTCAAACAGGTTTACTAGCCTGAACTGGTTGAATTTGGATCTTCTTCATGGCAAAGGAGTTTTTACCTGGAATTTCATTCATTAAAGGTGAAAAGTGGCTTATGTCAAAAATGAGCGTTTCAGAGCGATTGGAGGCTGTTTTAGCGCTGAAAAGTGGCTTATGTGAAAAATGAGCGTTTCAGAGCGATTGGAGGCTGTTTTAGCACTGTACAGTCGCCTAAGGCTGAAAAGTGGCTTATGTGAAAAATGAGCGTTTCAGAGCGAGAGCAGCCTGTTTTTGCACTAAGCTGCATTTCACTGAAAAAAGGTCTTTCAAACAGGTTTACTAGCCTGAACTTGTTGAATTTGGATCTTCTTCATGGCAAAGGAGTTTTCACCTGGAATTTAATTCATTAAGGCTGAAAAGTGGGTTATGTCAAAAATGAGCGTTTCAGAGCGATTGGAGGCTGTTTTAGCGCTGAAAAGTGGCTTATGTGAAAAATGAGCGTTTCAGAGCGATTGGAGGCTGTTTTAGCACTGTACAGTCGCCTAAGGCTGAAAAGTGGCTTATGTGAAAAATGAGCGTTTCAGAGCGATTGGAGGCTGTTTTAGCACTGTACAGTCGCCTAAGGCTGAAAAGTGGGTTATGTGAAAAATGAGCGTTTCAGAGCGAGAGCAGCCTGTTTTTGCACTAAGCTGCATTTCACTGAAAAAAGGTCTTTCAAACAGGTTTACTAGCCTGAACTGGTTGAATTTGGATCTTATTCATGGCAAAGGAGTTTTTACCTGGAATTTCATTCATTAAAGGTGAAAAGTGGCTTATGTCAAAAATGAGCGTTTCAGAGCGATTGGAGGCTGTTTTAGCACTGTACAGTCGCCTAAGGCTGAAAAGTGGCTTATGTGAAAAATGAGCGTTTCAGAGCGAGAGCAGCCTGTTTTTGCACTAAGCTGCATTTCACTGAAAAAAGGTCTTTCAAACAGGTTTACTAGCCTGAACTGGTTGAATTTGGATCTTATTCATGGCAAAGGAGTTTTTACCTGGAATTTCATTCATTAAAGGTGAAAAGTGGGTTATGTCAAAAATGAGCGTTTCAGAGCGATAGGAGGCTGTTTTAGCACTGTACAGTCTCCTAAGGCTGAAAAGTGGCTTATGTGAAAAATGAGCGTTTCAGAGCGAGAGCAGCCTGTTTTTGCACTAAGCTGCATTTCACTGAAAAAAGGTCTTTCAAACAGGTTTACTAGCCTGAACTTGTTGAATTTGGATCTTCTTCATGGCAAAGGAGTTTTCACCTGGAATTTCATTCATTAAGGCTGAAAAGTGGCTTATGTCAAAAATGAGCGTTTCAGAGCGATTGGAGGCTGTTTTAGCACTGTACAGTCGCCTAAGGCTGAAAAGTGGCTTATGTGAAAAATGAGCGTTTCAGAGCGAGAGCAGCCTGTTTTTGCACTAAGCTGCATTTCACTGAAAAAAGGTCTTTCAAACAGGTTTACTAGCCTGAACTGGTTGAATTTGGATCTTCTTCATGGCAAAGGAGTTTTTACCTGGAATTTAATTCATTAAGGCTGAAAAGTGGGTTATGTCAAAAATGAGCGTTTCAGAGCGATAGGAGGCTGTTTTAGCACTGTACAGTCGCCTAAGTCTGAAAAGTGGCTTATGTGAAAAATGAGCGTTTCAGAGCGAGAGGAGGCTGTTTTTGCACTAAGCTGCATTTCACTGAAAAAAGGTCTTTCAACCAGGTTTACTAGCCTGAACTGGATGAATTTGGATCTTCTTCATGGCAAAGGAGTTTTTACCTGGAATTTCATTCATTAAAGGTGAAAAGTGGCTTATGTCAAAAATGAGCGTTTCAGAGCGATTGGAGGCTGTTTTAGCGCTGAAAAGTGGCTTATGTGAAAAATGAGCGTTTCAGAGCGATTGGAGGCTGTTTTAGCACTGTACAGTCGCCTAAGGCTGAAAAGTGGCTTATGTGAAAAATGAGCGTTTCAGAGCGAGAGCAGCCTGTTTTTGCACTAAGCTGCATTTCACTGAAAAAAGGTCTTTCAAACAGGTTTACTAGCCTGAACTGGTTGAATTTGGATCTTATTCATGGCAAAGGAGTTTTTACCTGGAATTTCATTCATTAAAGGTGAAAAGTGGGTTATGTCAAAAATGAGCGTTTCAGAGCGATTGGAGGCTGTTTTAGCGCTGAAAAGTGGCTTATGTGAAAAATGAGCGTTTCAGAGCGAGAGCAGCCTGTTTTTGCACTAAGCTGCATTTCACTGAAAAAAGGTCTTTCAAACAGGTTTACTAGCCTGAACTGGTTGAATTTGGATCTTCTTCATGGCAAAGGAGTTTTTACCTGGAATTTCATTCATTAAAGGTGAAAAGTGGCTTATGTCAAAAATGAGCGTTTCAGAGCGATTGGAGGCTGTTTTAGCGCTGAAAAGTGGCTTATGTGAAAAATGAGCGTTTCAGAGCGAGAGCAGCCTGTTTTTGCACTAAGCTGCATTTCACTGAAAAAAGGTCTTTCAAACAGGTTTACTAGCCTCAACTGGTTGAATTTGGATCTTCTTCATGGCAAAGGAGTTTTTACCTGGAATTTAATTCATTAAGGGTGAAAAGTGGGTTATGTGAAAAATGAGCGTTTCAGAGCGAGAGCAGCCTGTTTTTGCACTAAGCTGCATTTCACTGAAAAAAGGTCTTTCAAACAGGTTTACTAGCCTGAACTGGTTGAATTTGGATCTTATTCATGGCAAAGGAGTTTTTACCTGGAATTTCATTCATTAAAGGTGAAAAGTGGGTTATGTCAAAAATGAGCGTTTCAGAGCGATTGGAGGCTGTTTTAGCGCTGAAAAGTGGCTTATGTGAAAAATGAGCGTTTCAGAGCGAGAGCAGCCTGTTTTTGCACTAAGCTGCATTTCACTGAAAAAAGGTCTTTCAAACAGGTTTACTAGCCTGAACTGGTTGAATTTGGATCTTATTCATGGCAAAGGAGTTTTTACCTGGAATTTCATTCATTAAAGGTGAAAAGTGGGTTATGTCAAAAATGAGCGTTTCAGAGCGATTGGAGGCTGTTTTAGCGCTGAAAAGTGGCTTATGTGAAAAATGAGCGTTTCAGAGCGAGAGCAGCCTGTTTTTGCACTAAGCTGCATTTCACTGAAAAAAGGTCTTTCAAACAGGTTTACTAGCCTGAACTGGTTGAATTTGGATCTTCTTCATGGCAAAGGAGTTTTTACCTGGAATTTCATTCATTAAAGGTGAAAAGTGGCTTATGTCAAAAATGAGCGTTTCAGAGCGATTGGAGGCTGTTTTAGCGCTGAAAAGTGGCTTATGTGAAAAATGAGCGTTTCAGAGCGATTGGAGGCTGTTTTAGCACTGTACAGTCGCCTAAGGCTGAAAAGTGGCTTATGTGAAAAATGAGCGTTTCAGAGCGAGAGCAGCCTGTTTTTGCACTAAGCTGCATTTCACTGAAAAAAGGTCTTTCAAACAGGTTTACTAGCCTGAACTTGTTGAATTTGGATCTTCTTCATGGCAAAGGAGTTTTCACCTGGAATTTAATTCATTAAGGCTGAAAAGTGGCTTATGTCAAAAATGAGCGTTTCAGAGCGATTGGAGGCTGTTTTAGCACTGTACAGTCGCCTAAGGCTGAAAAGTGGCTTATGTGAAAAATGAGCGTTTCAGAGCGATTGGAGGCTGTTTTAGCACTGTACAGTCGCCTAAGGCTGAAAAGTGGCTTATGTGAAAAATGAGCGTTTCAGAGCGAGAGCAGCCTGTTTTTGCACTAAGCTGCATTTCACTGAAAAAAGGTCTTTCAAACAGGTTTACTAGCCTGAACTTGTTGAATTTGGATCTTCTTCATGGCAAAGGAGTTTTCACCTGGAATTTAATTCATTAAGGCTGAAAAGTGGGTTATGTCAAAAATGAGCGTTTCAGAGCGATTGGAGGCTGTTTTAGCGCTGAAAAGTGGCTTATGTGAAAAATGAGCGTTTCAGAGCGATTGGAGGCTGTTTTAGCACTGTACAGTCGCCTAAGGCTGAAAAGTGGCTTATGTGAAAAATGAGCGTTTCAGAGCGAGAGCAGCCTGTTTTTGCACTAAGCTGCATTTCACTGAAAAAAGGTCTTTCAAACAGGTTTACTAGCCTGAACTTGTTGAATTTGGATCTTCTTCATGGCAAAGGAGTTTTCACCTGGAATTTAATTCATTAAGGCTGAAAAGTGGGTTATGTCAAAAATGAGCGTTTCAGAGCGATTGGAGGCTGTTTTAGCACTGTACAGTCGCCTAAGGCTGAAAAGTGGGTTATGTGAAAAATGAGCGTTTCAGAGCGAGAGCAGCCTGTTTTTGCACTAAGCTGCATTTCACTGAAAAAAGGTCTTTCAAACAGGTTTACTAGCCTGAACTGGTTGAATTTGGATCTTATTCATGGCAAAGGAGTTTTTACCTGGAATTTCATTCATTAAAGGTGAAAAGTGGCTTATGTCAAAAATGAGCGTTTCAGAGCGATTGGAGGCTGTTTTAGCACTGTACAGTCGCCTAAGGCTGAAAAGTGGCTTATGTGAAAAATGAGCGTTTCAGAGCGAGAGCAGCCTGTTTTTGCACTAAGCTGCATTTCACTGAAAAAAGGTCTTTCAAACAGGTTTACTAGCCTGAACTGGTTGAATTTGGATCTTATTCATGGCAAAGGAGTTTTTACCTGGAATTTCATTCATTAAAGGTGAAAAGTGGGTTATGTCAAAAATGAGAGTTTCAGAGCGATAGGAGGCTGTTTTAGCACTGTACAGTCTCCTAAGGCTGAAAAGTGGCTTATGTCAAAAATGAGCGTTTCAGAGCGATTGGAGGCTGTTTTAGCGCTGAAAAGTGGCTTATGTGAAAAATGAGCGTTTCAGAGCGATTGGAGGCTGTTTTAGCACTGTACAGTCGCCTAAGGCTGAAAAGTGGCTTATGTGAAAAATGAGCGTTTCAGAGCGAGAGCAGCCTGTTTTTGCACTAAGCTGCATTTCACTGAAAAAAGGTCTTTCAAACAGGTTTACTAGCCTGAACTTGTTGAATTTGGATCTTCTTCATGGCAAAGGAGTTTTCACCTGGAATTTCATTCATTAAGGCTGAAAAGTGGCTTATGTCAAAAATGAGCGTTTCAGAGCGATTGGAGGCTGTTTTAGCACTGTACAGTCGCCTAAGGCTGAAAAGTGGCTTATGTGAAAAATGAGCGTTTCAGAGCGAGAGCAGCCTGTTTTTGCACTAAGCTGCATTTCACTGAAAAAAGGTCTTTCAAACAGGTTTACTAGCCTGAACTGGTTGAATTTGGATCTTCTTCATGGCAAAGGAGTTTTTACCTGGAATTTAATTCATTAAGGCTGAAAAGTGGGTTATGTCAAAAATGAGCGTTTCAGAGCGATAGGAGGCTGTTTTAGCACTGTACAGTCGCCTAAGTCTGAAAAGTGGCTTATGTGAAAAATGAGCGTTTCAGAGCGAGAGGAGGCTGTTTTTGCACTAAGCTGCATTTCACTGAAAAAAGGTCTTTCAACCAGGTTTACTAGCCTGAACTGGATGAATTTGGATCTTCTTCATGGCAAAGGAGTTTTTACCTGGAATTTCATTCATTAAAGGTGAAAAGTGGGTTATGTCAAAAATGAGCGTTTCAGAGCGATTGGAGGCTGTTTTAGCGCTGAAAAGTGGCTTATGTGAAAAATGAGCGTTTCAGAGCGAGAGCAGCCTGTTTTTGCACTAAGCTGCATTTCACTGAAAAAAGGTCTTTCAAACAGGTTTACTAGCCTGAACTGGTTGAATTTGGATCTTATTCATGGCAAAGGAGTTTTTACCTGGAATTTCATTCATTAAAGGTGAAAAGTGGCTTATGTCAAAAATGAGCGTTTCAGAGCGATTGGAGGCTGTTTTAGCGCTGAAAAGTGGCTTATGTGAAAAATGAGCGTTTCAGAGCGAGAGCAGCCTGTTTTTGCACTAAGCTGCATTTCACTGAAAAAAGGTCTTTCAAACAGGTTTACTAGCCTGAACTGGTTGAATTTGGATCTTCTTCATGGCAAAGGAGTTTTTACCTGGAATTTCATTCATTAAAGGTGAAAAGTGGCTTATGTCAAAAATGAGCGTTTCAGAGCGATTGGAGGCTGTTTTAGCGCTGAAAAGTGGCTTATGTGAAAAATGAGCGTTTCAGAGCGATTGGAGGCTGTTTTAGCACTGTACAGTCGCCTAAGGCTGAAAAGTGGCTTATGTGAAAAATGAGCGTTTCAGAGCGAGAGCAGCCTGTTTTTGCACTAAGCTGCATTTCACTGAAAAAAGGTCTTTCAAACAGGTTTACTAGCCTGAACTTGTTGAATTTGGATCTTCTTCATGGCAAAGGAGTTTTCACCTGGAATTTAATTCATTAAGGCTGAAAAGTGGCTTATGTCAAAAATGAGCGTTTCAGAGCGATTGGAGGCTGTTTTAGCACTGTACAGTCGCCTAAGGCTGAAAAGTGGCTTATGTGAAAAATGAGCGTTTCAGAGCGATTGGAGGCTGTTTTAGCACTGTACAGTCGCCTAAGTCTGAAAAGTGGCTTATGTGAAAAATGAGCGTTTCAGAGCGAGAGGAGGCTGTTTTTGCACTAAGCTGCATTTCACTGAAAAAAGGTCTTTCAACCAGGTTTACTAGCCTGAACTGGATGAATTTGGATCTTCTTCATGGCAAAGGAGTTTTTACCTGGAATTTCATTCATTAAAGGTGAAAAGTGGCTTATGTCAAAAATGAGCGTTTCAGAGCGATTGGAGGCTGTTTTAGCGCTGAAAAGTGGCTTATGTGAAAAATGAGCGTTTCAGAGCGATTGGAGGCTGTTTTAGCACTGTACAGTCGCCTAAGGCTGAAAAGTGGCTTATGTGAAAAATGAGCGTTTCAGAGCGAGAGCAGCCTGTTTTTGCACTAAGCTGCATTTCACTGAAAAAAGGTCTTTCAAACAGGTTTACTAGCCTGAACTGGTTGAATTTGGATCTTATTCATGGCAAAGGAGTTTTTACCTGGAATTTCATTCATTAAAGGTGAAAAGTGGGTTATGTCAAAAATGAGCGTTTCAGAGCGATTGGAGGCTGTTTTAGCGCTGAAAAGTGGCTTATGTGAAAAATGAGCGTTTCAGAGCGAGAGCAGCCTGTTTTTGCACTAAGCTGCATTTCACTGAAAAAAGGTCTTTCAAACAGGTTTACTAGCCTGAACTGGTTGAATTTGGATCTTCTTCATGGCAAAGGAGTTTTTACCTGGAATTTCATTCATTAAAGGTGAAAAGTGGCTTATGTCAAAAATGAGCGTTTCAGAGCGATTGGAGGCTGTTTTAGCGCTGAAAAGTGGCTTATGTGAAAAATGAGCGTTTCAGAGCGAGAGCAGCCTGTTTTTGCACTAAGCTGCATTTCACTGAAAAAAGGTCTTTCAAACAGGTTTACTAGCCTGAACTGGTTGAATTTGGATCTTCTTCATGGCAAAGGAGTTTTTACCTGGAATTTCATTCATTAAAGGTGAAAAGTGGCTTATGTCAAAAATGAGCGTTTCAGAGCGATTGGAGGCTGTTTTAGCGCTGAAAAGTGGCTTATGTGAAAAATGAGCGTTTCAGAGCGATTGGAGGCTGTTTTAGCACTGTACAGTCGCCTAAGGCTGAAAAGTGGCTTATGTGAAAAATGAGCGTTTCAGAGCGAGAGCAGCCTGTTTTTGCACTAAGCTGCATTTCACTGAAAAAAGGTCTTTCAAACAGGTTTACTAGCCTGAACTTGTTGAATTTGGATCTTCTTCATGGCAAAGGAGTTTTCACCTGGAATTTAATTCATTAAGGCTGAAAAGTGGCTTATGTCAAAAATGAGCGTTTCAGAGCGATTGGAGGCTGTTTTAGCACTGTACAGTCGCCTAAGGCTGAAAAGTGGCTTATGTGAAAAATGAGCGTTTCAGAGCGATTGGAGGCTGTTTTAGCACTGTACAGTCGCCTAAGGCTGAAAAGTGGCTTATGTGAAAAATGAGCGTTTCAGAGCGAGAGCAGCCTGTTTTTGCACTAAGCTGCATTTCACTGAAAAAAGGTCTTTCAAACAGGTTTACTAGCCTGAACTTGTTGAATTTGGATCTTCTTCATGGCAAAGGAGTTTTCACCTGGAATTTAATTCATTAAGGCTGAAAAGTGGCTTATGTCAAAAATGAGCGTTTCAGAGCGATTGGAGGCTGTTTTAGCACTGTACAGTCGCCTAAGGCTGAAAAGTGGCTTATGTGAAAAATGAGCGTTTCAGAGCGATTGGAGGCTGTTTTAGCACTGTACAGTCGCCTAAGGCTGAAAAGTGGCTTATGTGAAAAATGAGCGTTTCAGAGCGAGAGCAGCCTGTTTTTGCACTAAGCTGCATTTCACTGAAAAAAGGTCTTTCAAACAGGTTTACTAGCCTGAACTTGTTGAATTTGGATCTTCTTCATGGCAAAGGAGTTTTCACCTGGAATTTAATTCATTAAGGCTGAAAAGTGGGTTATGTCAAAAATGAGCGTTTCAGAGCGATTGGAGGCTGTTTTAGCGCTGAAAAGTGGCTTATGTGAAAAATGAGCGTTTCAGAGCGATTGGAGGCTGTTTTAGCACTGTACAGTCGCCTAAGGCTGAAAAGTGGCTTATGTGAAAAATGAGCGTTTCAGAGCGAGAGCAGCCTGTTTTTGCACTAAGCTGCATTTCACTGAAAAAAGGTCTTTCAAACAGGTTTACTAGCCTGAACTTGTTGAATTTGGATCTTCTTCATGGCAAAGGAGTTTTCACCTGGAATTTAATTCATTAAGGCTGAAAAGTGGGTTATGTCAAAAATGAGCGTTTCAGAGCGATTGGAGGCTGTTTTAGCACTGTACAGTCGCCTAAGGCTGAAAAGTGGGTTATGTGAAAAATGAGCGTTTCAGAGCGAGAGCAGCCTGTTTTTGCACTAAGCTGCATTTCACTGAAAAAAGGTCTTTCAAACAGGTTTACTAGCCTGAACTGGTTGAATTTGGATCTTATTCATGGCAAAGGAGTTTTTACCTGGAATTTCATTCATTAAAGGTGAAAAGTGGCTTATGTCAAAAATGAGCGTTTCAGAGCGATTGGAGGCTGTTTTAGCACTGTACAGTCGCCTAAGGCTGAAAAGTGGCTTATGTGAAAAATGAGCGTTTCAGAGCGAGAGCAGCCTGTTTTTGCACTAAGCTGCATTTCACTGAAAAAAGGTCTTTCAAACAGGTTTACTAGCCTGAACTGGTTGAATTTGGATCTTATTCATGGCAAAGGAGTTTTTACCTGGAATTTCATTCATTAAAGGTGAAAAGTGGGTTATGTCAAAAATGAGAGTTTCAGAGCGATAGGAGGCTGTTTTAGCACTGTACAGTCTCCTAAGGCTGAAAAGTGGCTTATGTCAAAAATGAGCGTTTCAGAGCGATTGGAGGCTGTTTTAGCGCTGAAAAGTGGCTTATGTGAAAAATGAGCGTTTCAGAGCGATTGGAGGCTGTTTTAGCACTGTACAGTCGCCTAAGGCTGAAAAGTGGCTTATGTGAAAAATGAGCGTTTCAGAGCGAGAGCAGCCTGTTTTTGCACTAAGCTGCATTTCACTGAAAAAAGGTCTTTCAAACAGGTTTACTAGCCTGAACTTGTTGAATTTGGATCTTCTTCATGGCAAAGGAGTTTTCACCTGGAATTTCATTCATTAAGGCTGAAAAGTGGCTTATGTCAAAAATGAGCGTTTCAGAGCGATTGGAGGCTGTTTTAGCACTGTACAGTCGCCTAAGGCTGAAAAGTGGCTTATGTGAAAAATGAGCGTTTCAGAGCGAGAGCAGCCTGTTTTTGCACTAAGCTGCATTTCACTGAAAAAAGGTCTTTCAAACAGGTTTACTAGCCTGAACTGGTTGAATTTGGATCTTCTTCATGGCAAAGGAGTTTTTACCTGGAATTTAATTCATTAAGGCTGAAAAGTGGGTTATGTCAAAAATGAGCGTTTCAGAGCGATAGGAGGCTGTTTTAGCACTGTACAGTCGCCTAAGTCTGAAAAGTGGCTTATGTGAAAAATGAGCGTTTCAGAGCGAGAGGAGGCTGTTTTTGCACTAAGCTGCATTTCACTGAAAAAAGGTCTTTCAACCAGGTTTACTAGCCTGAACTGGATGAATTTGGATCTTCTTCATGGCAAAGGAGTTTTTACCTGGAATTTCATTCATTAAAGGTGAAAAGTGGGTTATGTCAAAAATGAGCGTTTCAGAGCGATTGGAGGCTGTTTTAGCGCTGAAAAGTGGCTTATGTGAAAAATGAGCGTTTCAGAGCGAGAGCAGCCTGTTTTTGCACTAAGCTGCATTTCACTGAAAAAAGGTCTTTCAAACAGGTTTACTAGCCTGAACTGGTTGAATTTGGATCTTATTCATGGCAAAGGAGTTTTTACCTGGAATTTCATTCATTAAAGGTGAAAAGTGGCTTATGTCAAAAATGAGCGTTTCAGAGCGATTGGAGGCTGTTTTAGCGCTGAAAAGTGGCTTATGTGAAAAATGAGCGTTTCAGAGCGAGAGCAGCCTGTTTTTGCACTAAGCTGCATTTCACTGAAAAAAGGTCTTTCAAACAGGTTTACTAGCCTGAACTGGTTGAATTTGGATCTTCTTCATGGCAAAGGAGTTTTTACCTGGAATTTCATTCATTAAAGGTGAAAAGTGGCTTATGTCAAAAATGAGCGTTTCAGAGCGATTGGAGGCTGTTTTAGCGCTGAAAAGTGGCTTATGTGAAAAATGAGCGTTTCAGAGCGATTGGAGGCTGTTTTAGCACTGTACAGTCGCCTAAGGCTGAAAAGTGGCTTATGTGAAAAATGAGCGTTTCAGAGCGAGAGCAGCCTGTTTTTGCACTAAGCTGCATTTCACTGAAAAAAGGTCTTTCAAACAGGTTTACTAGCCTGAACTTGTTG